>NC_063190.1:14075439-14102939 GCF_017589495.1 Alosa alosa | reverse complement strand
AAAAAAAAAACCAGCTAGAAACCAGCTTATGCTGGTAGCTGGTTTTAGCTGGTTTTTAGCTGGTCTTTGCTGGTTTTCTTTCAGCTCTTGCTGGTCTTTGCTGGTGTAGCTGGGTGGGGCCACCAGGTGAGCATGCTGGCGTGACCATCTGAGGAAGCTGGTCATGCTGGTGTGACCAGACTGTCATGTGGGATATAGCTGGTGTATGATGGTTATGCTGGTGACCAGCCTGCCAAGTTTGACAATGATGGTGGAAGATGGTCATGCTGGTTTTCTAGAATGACCAACATAAGCTGGCATGGCCAGTTAAACCAGCAATGTAAGACAAGCAACACCAGCTAACATGACCAGCTTCAGGTGGTACGACAAGCCAAACAAGCTAAAATACCATCGTAAGCTGGGTAAGCTGGTAAGCTGGTCAACCAACAATTAAACCACCTTAAGCTGGTCAGAATGTTTTTTCAGCAGGGTAGTCATTTAGTATGTTGCACAGCAGCCTTTTTTCCAATAGAAGATACAGTACAAAGGATAGTCATTTCCATCCAGCATCGCAGATGCCCTGAGGTGCTACTGAAAGAGAAAATTACTGGACTCTTTTAGGAAAGTTTGGAATACATGAGTGGGAGAGAGAGAGAGAGAGAGAGAGACAGAGAGAGAGAGAGAGAGAGAGAGAGAGACAGTGTGTGTGTGTGTGTGTGTGTGTGTGTGTGTGTGTGTGTGGGTGTGTGTGTGTGCGTGTGTGTGTGCGAGTGTGGTTGGTTGCATATATGTGTGTGTGTGTGTGTGTAGGTTGTGTACAGTTGACTGTGTGTGTGTGACTGTGTGTTTGCAAGTGTATGTGTTTGTGTGTGTATGTGTATGTGTAAGAAGTGTGTGTGTTTGTGTACAGTTGACTGTGTGTGTGTGTGTAGGTTGTGTACAGTTGACTGTGTGTGTGTGTGTAGGTTGTGTACAGTTGACTGTGTGTGTGTGTGTAGGTTGTGTACAGTTGACTGTGTGTGTGTGTGTAGGTTGTGTACAGTTGACTGTGTGTGTGTGTGTAGGTTGTGTACAGTTGACTGTGTGTGTGTGTGTAGGTTGTGTACAGTTGACTGTGTGTGTGTGTGTGTAGGTTGTGTACAGTTGACTGTGTGTGTGTGTGTAGGTTGTGTACAGTTGACTGTGTGTGTGTGTGTAGGTTGTGTACAGTTGACTGTGTGTGTGTGTGTAGGTTGTGTACAGTTGACTGTGTGTGTGTGTGTAGGTTGTGTACAGTTGACTGTGTGTGTGTGTGTAGGTTGTGTACAGTTGACTGTGTGTGTGTGTGTGTTTGTATGTATGTGTGTAGGTTGTGTACAGTTGACTGTGTGTGTGTGTGTAGGTTGTGTACAGTTGACTGTGATGTTTGTGTAGAAATAGGACTACTGTGAGTGTGTGTAATTACTTTTGTATCTTACTGCCACTTATTACCTAATTGTCCCTCTAAAGCACGAAGCAGGGTGAGTTCAGGTCACAGTTTGACTGATTTCTCAGAGTTGTGTTTCTTCTACTCTCCCTTTCCCTTTTTCTCTCTTTCATTTCTCCCCGTGTTTCTCTCATCACTTGCTTTTCTTCCTTTTTTTTCATCTCGTAATTCTATCTCCCTCTCCCTCTCCTGAAGATCTCCCTGTTTTTTTCATCTCCCTCTCCTCCCCCACCTTCACTCGTTTTTCACAAGGATAAACACAGTTTTTAATACTTTTGCTTCTACCGCCACAAACGCTGCTACTGAAAAGCCGAGACTCGTATAAAAGTCAGTCACATGTTTATTTCCCCATCATGGCAGGGATTTCTCATGTCGTATGAATTCCCCTTCTGCGAGCTGTATTCCCGTCAGCAGCGGCAGGCCACGCTGGAGGGAAAAATCCCAGCGAAGAGGAGGTTTTGATGGGCCTGGGCGTGGATGGAGATGGAATGAGTGTCTACCAAATTGTTTTTGGCAGGGAAGGTTTTGAAAAACAAAACACCAATTAAGAGTTAAAGCAGGGCCTAGAGTCTAAAGAGGGAATGTGTGTGTGTGTGTGTGTGTGTGTGTGTGTGTGTGTGTGTGTGTGTGTGTGTGTGTGTGTGTGTGTGTGTGTGTGTGTGTGTGTGTGTGTGTGTGTATGTGTGTAGGTGAGTGAGTATATTTGTGAAAGAGGCGTCTTTGCACTGCTCTTCCTTTTTTTTGGAGAGGGCAATATTGAAACTCACACGCTCAAACAAACACCCTCATTTGCCCAGTTTAAAGTGCTTTTGCGGGGCTGGAAGTTGGTGGAGGGGGCAGTGTATATGGATGACTGTGTGTGTATGCGTGTGTGTGTGTGTGTGTGTAGCACAGGGGAGAAGGAGGGGAGAGAGCAAGAAGAAAGAGCACAGTTATTTAAAGCCGGGTAGAGGAATGTGTTTGCTGGGTAGACTGAGTGCGGTAGAGAGTCAGTGAGCTAACTGCCTGCCTGTGGCTTTTCTCCCCCAGCGGTGGGAGCTCGAGGGATTAGCCTCAGCTAAACGCTGAAAAACAATACCGCTAATCTCCACCTTTGAGATTGGGCTCCCCACCCTTATCACACCACCCAACATCCAACACAACAGCAGCCGCAACAGGGAGGGAAGAAACCGATATGCTTCTTAGCAATGTTAGTGCAGTCAAAGAGGAGTAATGAATTCTCTGTTTGTTTTTATAGCAAGTGGATCATTCCATCAAGACAAGATTTAAAGACTTGGAGATTTACAGTGGGCCCATACGCATCCCCATAAAGACTTTTATTTGCCACAGTACTTAGACCACTCTTGTTCTGGGCTATAAATGGAATCCTCTGTAGTTTAATGTGTGTGTTGGATGTTGCTGTAGGCAAAGCAAAACTAAGTGTTTTCATAGATACAAACCTGAGAAAGAATAGACGAGGATGGTGGTGCTGAAAAATGGCACCAAGTAGACCACATGCCCAGGCGAGCGTCAGCAGACCTACGTACTTTTAATCTTGCATGTGCAATAGCATCATAAATCTACTTTTTTTTACAGTAGAGAGTGCCTAGCTAAGACGCATAATTACATTTATTACAGGAGGGAAAAAGGTCCCCACACCCCTATGGTGAGGATCAAGGTCTTTTTTTGGAGACTAATTGCCTCTGTGGAACACCAACAAAGCACAAACCCCTACCAGGCCACTGACTGGAGCCGGCACAGATATAGTCCGTATTGGGTCCAGGCCTGGCCCAAGCCTGGCCAGCATCCACTAGATCCTGCTGTGTCATGTACAGCCCTCCTACGCAAACTAATCACACATCTTTAACACCATCAAAGCTTCAACATTCAACACCTGCCCAGTAGCTGTTTGGAACACAGACCCTGGCACCAACCAGATCCTCATCACCAGATCCCACCAGGTCTTCTCACATACAGCCTAACAATCATGGGCTCAAGCCAAGCTCCGGCAACTGTGTTTGTCTTTACGGAGGGTAGCTGATCATTTAGAATCGCTTTGTGTGGTAAAATCACCCTTGTGTTTAGTCCTCAGAAATGGTCTTCTCAGTGTTTGTTGGGTGTGAGTTCTCAGGATAATGAAGTGCGTGGAGAGGGAGATGGGTCAGCCTGAGGGAGGAGGCAGAGAGGGTCAGTGTGACTCTCTGACTCACGGAGGACACTAATGAGTGATTTCCAGACGGTGTTTGTGGCGGAGGTGAAAAATTCTGAGGTTTGTTTGCCTGTGGGGACAGCAGGTGACATTTACAGAGGGGGCTGTTCGTCAGAAGAACAACAAATAAGCAGTCACTGCTGTGTGAGTCCTTCTGAAGTGCACAGTCCAGATGGAAAACACCTTTTCAGCTCCAAAAGCAGCACGTTCCACTTGTGTGAAATTAGAGTCTGTGGCCGAATAACAGTCTTATTCTTGACTGTGACACATAGAGACAGTTAGCTTCAGCGGTATTCATGGCTACAGTTATACAGTACAATTTAAAATGGACACTTTTATTTCGGTGCAGTATGCAATAGAATCATGGGCTTGACTTGAGAAACATTTAGAGATGTTTATTCTGATCTTGGTAATGGATATGTGAGCAGAAGTGCTAGCTACACTTTGTCCATTGAATGTATTTGTGGATCATTTGACCAGTGAGACCTCCTCTTATCCAGTTGAATGAGGACACAGAGAAAGTGTGACAAAGATGGAAATGATAGAGAGAGAGAAAGAGAGAGCGAGGCGGAGGAGAGCAAGGAGAGGCTGAGAAGCGAGAGGAATGAAAGACAGCACACGTACTGTAATCATCTCAGTTTAGCACTCTCAGCAGACTGTCACAAGGGCTGCCTCTGCACCTGCCTGTGCACAAATACCCAAAGGCCACCCTGGCTGTGACATCACAATCCCAGACGCTTGCCAGCATTCCGTCTGGCCTGCCAGGAATCTGTCATCAGTCTGGTGCACTAGGCCTCAGTTCTACTGTTGCCAAGGTTATGACAAGTTCGAGCCCCCCTCTGGGCTATGGAGGCAGCCTGGCATCAAGCAGCAAGTGATACAATGAAACAAGGGGGTGATATCATAATCACAGAATGCATTTGGATTTTATTGACGCATATGTCTATTTTTATGTTTTATTTATGTTAGTGTTGACATAGTATTGCTTTTATGAAAGAAAAGAGAGAGAGACAGAAAGTAAATATTGTGCATGGGCACAATGTGAGTGATTCTGATTAAGATAAACTTTGGATCAGGCATTGATTAGACAGAAGTCTTCAGGCTGTTCTTACGTTCCTACCAAATCACTTCCCATAGATACAGGTGTGTGTGTGTGTGTGTGTGTGTGTGTGTGTGTGTGTGTGTGTGTGTGTGTGTGTGTGTGTGTGTGTGTGTGTGTGTGTGTGTGTGTGTGTGTGTGTGTGTGTGTGTGTGTGTGTGTGTGTGTGTGTGTGTGTGTGTGTGTGTGTGTGTCTGTCTGTCAGGTCAGTCTGTCAGGGGCAGCTGTGGCCTATTGGTTAGGGCTTCGTGCTTGTAACCGAAGGGTTGCCGGTTCGATCCCAGACCCAGTAGGAAAAATGTGGGCGGGGGAAGTGGTTGGGCACTGCTCTCCCATGCCCACATCCACGGCTGAAGTGCCCTTGAGCAGGGCACCTAAACCTCACTGCTCCCCGAGCGCCGCTGTAGCAGGCAGCTCACTGCTCCGGGTTAGTGTGTGCTTCACCTTACTGTGTGCTGTGTGTGTTTCACTAATTCACAGATTGGGATAAACACAGAGACCAAATTTCCCTCACGGGATCAAAAGAGTATAGATACTATACTTACTTACCGGTACAATACTGACTGTCTGACTGTCTGTGGCTATCTGTCTGTCTCTGTGTGTGTGTTGGCTCAGTTTAGATTTTTATTCTCTTCTATTTTTGTTCTCTTCCTCTGTTGCATGCTTGCAGTTGCTCTTACAGTATGTAGTTCCTCTAATGTATCGAATCATTATTTGTTGAGTTTGGTGCTGATTATGAGTTTACGATAACTGGAATCATATCTTTCAGAATAGAAAAACTCCAAAAACTAAAACCTATATTTGGAGGATATATTTGGGACAAGGCTGCTAGAAACCTACTAGGTGCTATCTGAACAAACAAGATATTTAGTTGCTTTTACATTTGCATTGGCTCCTAACCTTGCCTTCACTTGTCTTAGTTCATGTCTAGATAAAGATGCAGCCAACCATTCAGATATGGTTACGTGAAAAGATGTTGATACTTGAGCTGTACTTGCATAAACCAGAGATTAGAGACAAGGTTGTACATTCTGAAACTTGTCGTCTGATTTGTTGATAATGATGGAAGTGGTAGAACCATTGCTTTACCACAGCCTGGTACATGGAGTTTGATGATTTGAGATTCATATACCTTTAATACCCAGAGAATACCCAGGAATGAAAGTCTTGTTTCAGAGGTTACGGTTGAACTATTATGTGTGCGTGTTTGTGAATGTGTGTGTGTGTATGTGTGTGTGTGTGTGTCTGTCTGTGTGTGTGTGTGTGTGTGTGTGTGTGTGTGTGTGTGTGTGTGTGTGTGTGTGTGTGTGTGTGTGTGTGTGTGTGTGTGTGTGTGTGTGTGTGTGTGTCTGTCTGTCTGTCTGTCTGTCTGTCAGGGGCAGCTGTGGCCTATTGGTTAGGGCTTCGTGCTTGTAACCGAAGGGTTGCCGGTTCGATCCCAGACCCAGTAGGAAAAATGTGGGCGGGGGAAGTGGTTGGGCACTGCTCTCCCATGCCCACATCCACGGCTGAAGTGCCCTTGAGCAGGGCACCTAAACCTCACTGCTCCCCGAGCGCCGCTGTAGCAGGCAGCTCACTGCTCCGGGTTAGTGTGTGCTTCACCTTACTGTGTGCTGTGTGTGTTTCACTAATTCACAGATTGGGATAAACACAGAGACCAAATTTCCCTCACGGGATCAAAAGAGTATAGATACTATACTTACTTACCGGTACAATACTGACTGTCTGTGGCTATCTGTCTGTCTCTGTGTGTGTGTTGGCTCAGTTTAGATTTTTATTCTCTTCTATTTTTGTTCTCTTCCTCTGTTGCATGCTTGCAGTTGCTCTTACAGTATGTAGTTCCTCTAATGTATCGAATCATTATTTGTTGAGTTTGGTGCTGATTATGAGTTTACGACAACTGGAATCATATCTTTCAGAATAGAAAAACTCCAAAAACTAAAACCTATATTTGGAGGATATATTTGGGACAAGGCTGCTAGAAACCTACTAGGTGCTATCTGAACAAACAAGATATTTAGTTGCTTTTACATTTGCATTGGCTCCTAACCTTGCCTTCACTTGTCTTAGTTCATGTCTAGTTAAAGATGCAGCCAACCATTCAGATATGGTTACGTGAAAAGATGTTGATACTTGAGCTGTACTTGCATAAACCAGAGATTAGAGACAAGGTTGTACATTCTGAAACTTGTCGTCTGATTTGTTGATAATGATGGAAGTGGTAGAACCATTGCTTTACCACAGCCTGGTACATGGAGTTTGATGATTTGAGATTCATATACCTTTAATACCCAGAGAATACCCAGGAATGAAAGTCTTGTTTCAGAGGTTACGGTTGAACTATTATGTGTGCGTGTTTGTGAATGTGTGTGTGTGTATGTGTGTGTGTGTGTGTCTGTCTGTGTGTGTGTGTGTGTGTGTGTGTGTACAGCCCCCCAAAGTGTCCCTCTTTGGGGTCACCATGGGCACTCTGTTCCCCTTGAGTGAGTTGGAAGTGTGGCAGACGGTTCTTAGGCGGGTGTATTTTTGAAAAGGCCCGTGATTATGTCATTTTCTCTGGGTTCCGCTGTTGGCGTCCCTGTCTGGCCTGCCCCCCTCTCCTCCCTCCTCCCCCCTCCCCCCACCCCCCACCCCCTTCCTCTCAACCCAACGCACACCTCCCTCGCTCAGTGTTACTGTGGTCACACCAGCGGGGCCTGGACAGGGCTATTTAAGGCTGAGGTTGGTTGGTGCGAGAGTTAAACGTCCAGCTCAGCAAAAGAGAATGCTGAATGCTCAGCTCTCCGCTGTTATCTCACTCTCTCACTGAGCTGTGGTCCAGGGTGCTTTTTGTTGGCTGCTACTGCCACCCACACAGACTAAGAAAAAAAAAGGCTGGCGATCTCACCATGATTTCATTATGCTGATTTGAATCACTTCCTGTAGTCCTTTCCCCCCCTGTAAAAACAACAAGAACACAGCACACAAGTAAACAAACAAACCAACACAAACTATTTATTTGGAACTATTGGTGACCCCAATTGCTTTCATACATTCTATAGACATTGTTTACATGTGTATTTCTGAGGCCTATGAACACTGTATGAATTGAAGGTTAAGAATATAATGTGACATGATATGCTATTTGTGAGACTTTATTGATACAAATACTTGTACCTGCCACTACTATGTGAACTGCTCCATGACTGTGAGAACTGCACTTCTTCTTGTTGTAGCAGTTCTGTGTGTAATTAGATTGTAGTGCAGCAATTGTTATTGTGCTGATCCTCTGGCAGAATCCGTGTGTAAATATTGTTGTGATCGTGGGCACCAGTGGCTCCAAATCAGGGTTGGTGCTGCTCTATCTGCATATTTCCCTCGGCCAGAAGCATTCCTTTGGTGTGATAGGCATTCGGTGGGTTTTCATTTCATGGCGGCTCATGGCCGGAGTTCGATTGCACTCTTTGTTGTTTCAGTTGTGCAGTGCTGCTGCTGCCGGGGCTGTAATGGTTCAGCTATGTGACACCTGCCTTCACTCATACTGGACATACACTCATAGCAGTGTGCACATTCTCTCTCTCTCTCTCTCTTTCTATCAGTCTCTGACTCTATCCTTCCCTACCTCCCTCTCACTCTCTCTCCCTCTCTCCATCCCTTCCTCAGTCCCTGATATGCATGTCACACATACTGGTGCAGGAATGTCCTGAGCCATGAGCTGTAATGATGTCATCCAGGCCTCCAGGAAAATCTTGACCATTTCTGGAACCTTCTGGAAGCTTTCCTCGTTTTTGTGCTTTCTCTGTGGGCTCTGTTGAAGCGAAGCCATATACTGGAGATAGGGTCAAAACTACCCATGCTTCTCCATTAAATCATCTGCAAGGCCAGGGACTGAGGGCTTCGATAAGACTGGGTAACATATTTTCCCAAAGTATCCTGTGCAAAAGCCAGCAGACATAAAACTACTACACCTGCACATAACGCTGTCATGTAGCCTGCATATCAGTTTTTATCGGGGGGGGGTTGGTCACATATATCATATCACGCAGTGTGTAGAATTGATATAATTAATGGGAAAGTCATTATGGCTAAAGCGCAGTGCCAGTTTGTCTAATCCCCTGCATAACACTGAAGAAGAATCTGCAGGAGAATTACTCATTAGAGAAAGAGCTCAGGCTTGACATGTTTAGACTGTTACTGTGGTCTACAGGTGGCTAATGATTAAAGCTGTCGGTATGAGGGGAGTTGTATGGTGAGTCTGTATCGAGGTCTCCCACAAATGCCAAGACTCCCAGAAGGTGGTGTGAAGGAATGGAAGGACTGGCTCATGAGAGTTACACATGTGCAGGCAGAAAATCAAATGTATCCAGAGTTACTGGATAGAAAGACCAGAGTAGTCAACGGTGGAGAAATAAAGTATTACTCTATTCTTCCCCTGTTTTTATTCCTCTCTCTTTCTCTCTCTCTCTCTCTCCTCTCTTGATCACTCTGTTAATGCCTCTAGACTACAGCAGTCTGACTTGTCCCTGATCCAGATCCAGGAAGTCATTTTGTCATTTCAACTGCGCTCACACATACCTAACACATGTCTACAAGTATGTCTCTCACACACACACATGCATGCACGCACGCACACACGCATGCACGCACACACACACACACACACACACACACACACACACACACACACACACACACACACACACACACACACACACAGTGTACACCCACACAAACCCATATGGCACACAGACGTCAGAAACACATGTGGGCTTCCTTATTCATGTTCAGTCACCTCAATGCATGCAGACACACAGAGAACAGACAGAGGCATCGTCAGACAAACACACACACACACACACACACACACACACACACACACACACACACACACACACACACACACACACACACACACTCATAAAAGGTGTTATTACTGAAGCAGTATGATTATGTCTCTGTTGGAGTTAGACTCAGACACCTGCCCACCCTGGAAGTTTGTTTGTGTGTGTGTGTGTGTGTGTGTGTGTGTGTGTGTGTGTGTGTATGTGTGTCTGTGCCTGTGTCTGTGTCTGTGTAAAGGGAGGAAAGGGAGAAAAACAAGCTGTTGTATACCACTGGCATTAAAATGTTTGCCTGAAAGTTGTGAATATTGAGTGAGGAATGTTTTATCAGGAGCAGGATCAGCAAGTAGATCTCTCCTCTAGATCATTTTACAAATTCAAATATGCAATATTTGCTATGCTGTGAGTATACTGTGTGTGTGTGTGTGTGTGTGTGTGTGTGTGTGTGTGTGTGTGTGTGTGTACAAGCGTGCAAGTGTGTGTGTGTGTGTGTGTGTGTGTGTGTGTGTGTGTGTGTGTGTGTGTGTGTCTGAGCTTGCTCACACAGCAGCTGAAGTATGATCGGTATGTGTGTATGTGGGGAGGCGGTAGCACCCTGCAGAGAGCCTGATGGCTTTCATTCATTTTTCCTTTCATTTCTCCACTCCCTCCCTCCATCCCTCCATCCCTCCATCCCTCCATCCCTCCCTCCTGTCTGTCCTCACTTCCCTCTCCTGTATGCTGCCTCTTTATCTTTCCCTCCTCCTCCTGTTCTTTTTCTTTTTATGTGTCCCACTTTACCATACTCTATCTATCTATCTATCTATCTATCTATCTATCTATCTATCTATCTATCTATCACTCTGTCCCCTGCTTTCATATTATTGTGCATTCATCTTTCTCTTCATTGCTCCCTCTAGTCTTTCCAATTCCCACCTTTCCATAATACCTCTCCTTATGCATTTCCTCTCCTCCTCTCCCTCCACCCTTCTCTTTCTATCTCTCTCTCTCTCTTTCCGGCCTGAGCTAAATCTTGCCATTATGAGAACGTAGCTCACACTCTTGTGCTACATGGAACACTTGCTTGAGAAACGCTCTCCCTCCCTCCATCTCTCCCTCCCTCTCTCTCACTGTACATTCTCCCCCTCTCTTTATATCCATTCATCCATCCATCCCTCCATCCCTCCGTCTGTCTCTCCCTCTATGCTCTCACACTCTCCCTGTCCCGTCTCCTTCCTCCACATTCCCTATATACGTTCTCCTTGTCTTCCTGCCTCGTCCCTCTCTGTCTCTCTCCCCTCTCTTAATCCCCCCTTACTCCATTCTTCTCATACTCTCTGAAACTTAGCCCTCTCTTCTTTCTCTCTGACTCACTTTCTCCTCTCCTCTCCTCCCCTCTCTCTCCTTTCCCATGGTCTCAACAACTCTTTCACTGATTTTTTTTGTTGCCCCCTTCTAGCACTTAGTAAAGACTCACACATAACGACTTCACTCTCCTCTCATTTTTCCTCTTTCTTGCTAACTCACACCTCTGATTGCTTTTCTATGACCCCTCCTCCCCCTTCCAACATATTACGATTTTTTTTTCTTTTGGTTTTCTTTTGGTTTTCTTTTGGTTTTCTTTTTTTCTTTTCAACTTCCATTGAGTAAAGTGTTATTAAAGCAAGCAAAATGTTTTGGCATGAAATAAATATCACAATTCATATTTCTTGCTACATCATAATAAGCAACATAAAAAAAAAAAACCACAAAGACAACAGAATTTACAGCAACTTGCTATAGTACAGTATGTAAATAGATCATTTTCTACTCATGTAGCAGTGCCTATAGTAAGACTTTTGCCTGGAAGTTCTCAGAGAACCTTTACACCAGCTGGTACTCTGTCAGACTATTCAGTGATGGCAGTGGTGCCTGCTGGTTCACTTAATGTAATGTGGTTTATTATAAAACCTACAGGCAGCTATGCATGATGATCCTCTAAGGACCACATATTACTCTGGGTGGAGTGTATTGAGGTTTTTTTGCAGGTTCAATGCCAGTGATACATCTTTGTAACACAAAGCAATAGATGTTGAAATATTAAACAAATATAGTTACAGTGATTAAATGTGTAAAAAAGAAAGAAAGAAAGAAAGAAAGAAAGAAAGAAAGAAAGACAAAGGGAGAGAGGAGTTTATTGGAACGGAGTGCAAGGCTTTGGTATGAGTGTGATACCACAATTGCCTCACGACTGTTGCTAGGGCTTTGCTCCTTCAACTGGGTTATTTTATGGTTTTCTCATACTTCATATCTGAACATGAAAACTACACACACACACACACACACACACACACAAACACAGACAGAGGGAGAGAGAGAGAAAGAGAGAGAGAGCAAATGAGAAAGACAGAGAGAGAGAGAACATTTTATCATTTGCTTTACAATGACTTTTCACACCAATGTACAGAAGTAATCAATGCAGACATTTTAAAACGCACAAAAGACCAGTTTTTGCAACCGATCCGGTATTCCCTCACATGCCCCCTCACATGCGCTCTCTTTTTCTCTCTCACTCTCTCACACAGACACACACATCACACATGGGCTTCCACAGTCTGCAGAATCCATCAGTGCAGTCTAGGAGTCTCACGCCTGCTCCTCACAACGCAGGGCCAGAGTGAGAAAGAGCAGAAGGGGAGAGAAGCACAGGCCAAGGCTCCCATGGAGGAGCCAAAGCACACACGCACGCACGCATGCACACACACACACACACACACACACACACACACACACACACACACACACACACACACACACACACACACACACACACTGCACAGCTGCACAGACATATGTGCAATCGCACACACACACATACACACACATACACACACACACACACATACACACACACACACACACACACACACACACACACACACACACTGCACAGCTGCACAGACATATGCGCAATCACACACACACATGTATGTACAGTAAATACACACACTGCATGCATTTACATATACATATATATATATATGAAATGCACACACAGATACACATACTCATACACACACGAGAGAGTGAAAGAGTTTCTGTACTTGCATGTTGCATGGGCCTACACACTCCCATTATATAAAAAAATAGACACATTATCCATTACATATACAAATGAACATATACACATACATTTATATTTGCATGCAAGAATTTGCACAAAGAGGTGATTCATCGCAAGCAAAGAGACATTTCACTCTTGAATTAAAATAGCCCACTGTCAACAGAAAGGGACAATTTGTACTCTGCTGTGAGTGTGGCTGGTCTCCAAGCCTTGTGTTCAGTGTTTGTGTTGTCACAGTTCATCTGAGTGCTACCTCCAGTCTGGTTTTACACCTGACCCTCACGCCAGGCCTCTGAACTCCCCAAGTGTGTGTGTGTGTGTGTGTGTTTGTGCCTGTGTGTGTGTGTTTACAGAGCCACAGATAAACCTCCATCACCCGTTGTTGCCTGGAGCATAGCAACCTGTGCTTTCAAATTACTCACTGTTTTCTGACAGGTGCAAACCTTTAAATGATTTCCTCATCATCACTGACTCATTGACAGGTGCCAGGCTCAAAGTTAGATGTGTAGATGCAGTCTATATACCTTATCTTATAGCTGAAACTGACATGCCCTGTGTCACTTGTTGCCTTAAACCGTAAACCATCAGCAAGCACATTCTAGCACAGCACAGTATCTCTGCTGTGCTGGCGTTGCATTAGGAAAGTACACTGCTGCGCATGTTGATATTCACTCTGCCAGCAATGTGGATCTAGAGAAGTAGAGGTGGCCTTCACTAAAACTGTGGATTTTGGAGGAGTATGAGAGAGGAGCCGACCAAGGAGGTGTGCTGGATCTGTTGATGTTGGTGTAGAGTTTTTAGGACGTGCAGAGTCTCCCCCCCTGTTTGAGTTCTACCTGTTCCCATTTTCCAGCTTGGAGGCAAAAAAAAAAAAGCCCGCTTGTAAATTTGGAGAAATTGCTCTCCCCTCTCTCTCTCTCTCTCTCTCTCTCTCCTTCCATCCCTTGCTATCTTAATGCATGTGCAGAGCCAGCGGGGTCATCATCAGAGGGCTTTGCACGAAGTCCTTCCAAAGGGCAAACAACAACAAAGCCTTTATAGCGATGCCAATGCTCAGTGCCAGGTCAAATAACTGGACAGGCATGGGTGATGCCCAAAATATTCAAGAGAGGTCCAAACGCTGTTGACTCTTCAATGTAGAGAGTTCCCGTTCGGAGCAGAAAAGGCAATGGAGAAGCGGCCAGGCTGCTCTGTGGCCTTAGGGCATGTCGAGTGGCTTAGGGCATGTCGAGTTGTAAAACCGAGAAGGGTTAGCCCCTCAAGTCCCCTGTGTGTTTGGCTGTTTGTGTTCATGGTTTCCTACATAAGAGTTGTGTGCAGAGTGGTCAGCCTGCTGGACAACGCCACACAGTGACCTATCTGATGCTCGAAGATAGATGTGTGTTTTAGTCAACAGGGGAATCATGGGTTTGATACACACATGTGAATAAAGCACTCTGCAGTCTTCTGTGCTCTCTTATTTATAAACACACACACACACACACACACACACACACACACACACACACACACACACACATACACATGCGTGCTAAGTTACCTGATTCTTCTTAGATTTTTCCACAGTCTGGTATGTGAGCAGAAATACTTTAACCCAACATATAATTTTAGTACCTTTAGTACCTGGGGGTTGAGGTTGTGTTTTAATAAGAGGCTGCTGGTGCTGTTCTGTGCTTGAGGGTTTGTGTTTTCCAATTATGGCCAAGGCTACAAACGCAGCAGCTCCAGAGTTGCTCAGCTCTGCAGGCTATTTTAGCCAAATATGCACTTCAGCAGACGTTATAGTTCTGAATAAGGTGGCAGTGCCCCAGGGCACACCGCTCACACGTCTCCTTTCTCTCTTTCTAACTTTCTTTCTCTCTGTCTGTCATTTCTGTGTTATTTATCCCTTTTTTTCACAGTTTCTACCTGTGTTATTTATCCCTTCTCTTTCACAGACGAGTGTGGGTACTGTATGTACACACAGGTACATACACACGCACACACACACACACACAGACACACGCAGACACTTTGGCTTTTCTTCAGGATATGGTCATGCGACACCATCAGAAGCCCTCCTCCTCTATGTCTGTGTTACCGCTCTTTTCCTATGTTGTCTTTGCTGTCTCTGTGGGCCCTGGGCTGGATAATCAAATTTGGAAAAGAGGTTATGCCTCACACCCCTTTCTGCCTCTCACCCTTTCTCTCTCTTTCTCAATCTCTCTCTCTCTCCTTCTCTCTCTCTCTCCCTCTTTCGATCTCTCGGACTCTCTCTCAATCTCTCTTCCTCTTTCTCTCTCTCTCTGTCTCTCTTTCTGTCTTTCTCTCACACACACACACACACACACACAGAGAAAAACACACACGTATGCAGACACAACCACACACTTGATCCCAGTCACACCGCCATTCTGCTTTCTATTCCAGTCGATCTTTTCTTAGTTGTTTTCTTCTCTCTCCTAGTCACTGTGTGTGTGCTTTCTTCCTCCTCTTCCTTTTTGCTTCCTGCCTTCTTTCTCTCTCTCTTAAATGTCTCAAATTGAGCCCTTTCTACTTTCCGTTTGTTCTTTTCCAGGGTTCTGGGTCATCTTTTACCATGACACTCTGTCCTTCCCCCGAGTACCCCCTGGTTTCTCAATTCAATTCAATTCAATTCAATTCAATTCAATTCAATTCAATTCAATGTGCTTTATTGGCATGACTGTTCAAGTTACAATATTGCCAAAGCATAACATTTCTCTCCTTCTCTCTCCCCCTCTCTTCTTTATCCTTCTCCTGCTCTGTCATACTTCTTGCTCAGGGCTGTATGGGATATCTCAGTCCCTGGGCTGTTTTCTGTACAAACACTGCGCTGAGGAGTGCCACCCAGCTGGCGATAACTCTGGCAGTCTTGACTCTGTCTAGTGTGTGTGTGTGTGTGTGGACACAGTGATGGTGTGGTCCTGCTTGCTAAATCTGGACCCTTAAACTCTACTTCTTGGACAGTGTGTGAGTGGTCAAAGACTAGGGTCAGTACTGCAGGGCCACTTGGAGAGTCCAAATCAGACACTCACATTCCGCCACTGTCAGACGGGGTGACATCATGGCTCTGGAATGGCCTGGAGCTGTAACAGACAGAAACAGTCTCAGGTGGCTCTGCCTGCTCTCTCCTCTGTGGGCTGCTTACACAATAGCCCTGGCACAGGGATGGACTGAATCAGACTGTCCCCGAGAGCAGAACAGACAAATTCACCAGAATATTAATGCAAGAGATTTATAAATCAAGTTAGTCTGTAAAATTCTGTTATTTTGTAGAGAGCCTGAACTTTTAAACCTGTTCCATGGCGAAATATCCCCAACTAGCAACTTTTGCCAGTGCTAGACCCCTTGCTGTAACTGCTTTCTACATTGGTGCTTTCGTCATTATTGAAAAAAGGACTTCTGTGAATCCTGATACAGGCTTGTTTTTGCAGGTTTTCACTCAGATAGAAGTTGAATAAAATGCACAGTACTCTGTACTTTCTTTCTTTCTTTCTTTCTTTCTTTCTTTCTTTTTCTGCTTTATAGTCAACTCTTTTTTTCCTTTCTTTCCTACATTCTCTCTGTCTGCTGTTCTTTGTCATTTATTCCACCCTTCTTCTCTTTCACCCCACTTTGTTTCCTTCCTTCCCTCTCTTCTTCTCTTCTTGGGTGTTGGATGGAGGTGACTTATCGTGCGTTATTACAGACTGGGAACAGACAAAGGAGGAACAGACATTGGTTCTGATGGAGCAGAGCCAGCAGTAATTGTTTCCGTGTGTGTGTCCCTGACGGAGCTCTGCGGTCAGGCCTCTGGAACTGCGCCGCGAGGCCTCTTGAGCTCCGCGGTGAGGCTCTCTCAGAGGCTGAGGCTGAAAGTGGCGAGAGGCTGCAGTCTGAACCAGCTTACTGCGGCTTGTGCCCGTTATAATCAAGATGGCGATAGAAGAGATACAGATGTGGATGAAACAGCAGAGTGGGGAAAGAGAGAGAGGAAGACGGAGAATGAGTCCAGCATAGCCAGCCACCCACACATAATCCTCTAAATCAACACCTAGTGTATCTGACCTGTGATTGAAGTAAGTAAACATCCTTATCACACAACCAGACAATCTGAACCACATCAGAGCCACAGCAAATCAGTCAGTTAGGGTTTATAAAAGATGGTATTAGGTTGAGGAAACATTACCATTTCCCGCTAATTAACCCAGGTTTATACATTATGCATTATACACAGGGCGGGCCATTCATGGGAATGCATTTCTTTTTTTCATTCTTCTTTTGAATTAAAACTCGGTCTGATTCATGGGTCTAATGGGCACTTTGTGGGCATGCCACAGATAGCTTGACACCGGTAACCACATGAAATGTAGTAATGTTTAATAAGTAATGTTTAATAAGCTGCAGTTAATACAGAGGTGTGGTCAGTATAACTTTTTTATTTTCATAAAACACTGTCATGCAGTTTCTACACGATGCAGCTAATACACGGGAAATCACTATAGTGACACAGCCACAGGACTGGGCTTTAATTGGTTCCTGTTGTGTACCTCCATGGGGGAGGGGTTCCATACACATATAGACTATACTCATAGTTCTAGGCCGACAACATGTCTGTGATGTTGGAATTACCCATCTATAGTAGTGCATTGAGAGAAGATCTTTTCCAGTGTGTGTGTGTGTGTGTGTGTGTGTGTGTGTGTACAGTATGTAATGTCATACTGGGTCCCCCTCTCTAATCTCCATCCTTCCTGTTTAGTCTTTTTTCCCTCCTCCTCGCTCTCATGTTTGTTTCTCCAGAGTGAGGGAGCGTGGGCCTCAGTGTGGGAAAAGCTCACCGACGCTGCCGTAGATGTGAACATTTTTCCTTCTTGTTTTACGAGTGCCCGGCTGCTGTGATTTTCAGGCTCTTTTTTCCATATTCCAGTAAAACGCTCTCATTCATTCGTAACAAAAGTCAAGGCCTGGTCCTCTCATTCGCCAACAATACCCTCCCCCCTGATTGGCCGAGCAGACATCTCTGTTATTCTGATTGGCTGGCTAAGCCATACTTTGCTGTACATCTACTGCTACTGCACTATACTGTACTGTGCTTAACTGTTTGCAAATGAATCCAAGTGCGTGTAATGTATGGATTGTAGAAAGCTCTGTATGTTCTGTGGCATCATATAGCAGGTATGAGTGGTGTTCACCATTTGAGTTGGAACATACTGTAGGTGGAAGAAGCAGCGTGAGAGGGAAGGATCCAGAAGGTTGTCATGGAATAGATCTTACATCAACTCCAGCACTGCTATGGTTCCAGCTGATTAAAATAATACGCTTGAGAGACCTAAATTCACTTTCACCCTACTCATAAAACGTTTAATAGATTCCATGATTTGCCTCAACACATGTTCTGATGACAATAAATTAGAACAAAGATGCAATACATTTTGCCAGAGTTTTTCCATGATGAATAAGCCTGGCATTGTCATGCATTGTTACCACATTTACCATTTCCATAAAGAGCCTCATCTCGGACTGCCAGTACATCTGTATGGATCTGTACAGATATAATAACAGTATGAGATGTATATCCGGCGCTCAACACTCTTTAACTTATGAAATGCGTCTGACTGAGGGTTCTTGCTGAGCTCTGGCACAGCAAACCTTTAAGTTCTAAAACAACGTCCATAAACCAGTGTTATTGGTTGCCACGGTTCTTTATTAAAGCATTCTGGTTAACAAGCGATATCCTGCCATGGAACACCTCCATCTCACGCACAGCTTCAAGAACCAGTTAGATTCTAGTTAAAATCACCTTAAATGTGCAAAAGGAAGTATTTGGTATTTTGGTCAGGATTGAATGTCCAGAAATATATCTCAGACGTCTTATTCCCTGTCTCATGATCAGTGGTGTAAAATGTGGTTGGTACTAGTTATGTTTTTATTGACTATTGTGGCTTCAACACTCATTGCCATAAAAGGTGAAAACCTGCCTTATTGTACTTGTCAAAGTGCTCTCTTAAATATAGCTGCAAGCAGCAATGTGGGGGCCGAGCAGGCAGTTCAGCAGTCCAGCAGTCCAGATTTGGCATGAAACTCAATGCCATGGCATCAGGCATATAGCATTAAGCAGTCACAGCAAGTTCCATGTCAAACAACCCAAGATTGGCTGAGTTACAAGGTCAAGTTTCACATCAAAACATAACTGATTTTGTGGGGCTGAACCAGGGCTGAGTGTCGCCGCCCCTCACCCAACCAACCCACCGCCTGTCGCCCCTGCCCGTCCCACCCGCCCTACCCTTGCATACGCATTAGAATGAACTGGATGGAACTTCGCTGTCATCAGTTTCACATAAAAAATAAAAGATCGATTGAGATATGATCATGCTTGCTGTAATTTCAATGCCCCCATAGAGGTCAAAGTTCACCAACTTATTTGTGCATCATCAGGATGAACCAGACGGTTCTAAGGGCTGCCATTGACCTCCATTGCAGAAGAATGCAGCAACTACAGGCCAAAATACATTTTTGCTAATTACAGAGCCCCCTAGAGGTCAAAGGTCACCAAATTTCTTGAGCGTCCTCCTGGTGGGTCCTGAGGACCATGTACTAAGTTTGGTTTTGATACATGAAAGCATTGCTGAGATATGAGCTCACTTCCTGTTTGGCGGCTTCGCCGCAAATTTTGATTGGCTGTTACAGGCAAACGCTTCTGTCAATTGTTCCAGAAAAAAATACACTTATACAGCATGGTCTGAAAATGGTCTCTGCCAATTTTGGTGAGGATCAGCTGAAATTTGTGACTTGCGAATACTTATTCATGTTTTTGATTAAATCCAATATGGCGGCCGAATCAATTACGATGACATCACAAGTTGGCTTGAGTCGGCCTAAGGACCTTCCACAGTATTGTCAGACACCACTAGTGCGTTTTAATTCTAAGCAAAACAGCAGCTACAGGCCAATAGGCATATTTCTTAATTACAGCGCCCCCTAGAGGTCAAAGGTCACCAGATTTTTTGAGTGTCCTACTGATGGGGTGATAAGTCCATGTACTAAGTTTGGTTATGACAGATGAAAGGGTTGCTGAGATATGAGCTCACTTCCTGTTTGGCGGCTTCGCCGCATATTTCGTTTGGCTGTCACGGGCAAAATGTTTTAGTTCCGAAGATGAAAATTGATAACTTTTGTGCGGCTTGGTCTGAAGGTGTTATGTGCCAAGTTTCGTGAAAATCGGACAAACTATGTGAGGCGTGAAACTTTTTAAAGGTTTTTTAGAAAATCCAAAATGGCGGAAAATCCATCATGGCGGAAATTGACGTCATAGGGTGCGTTAATTCGGCTTGGTCCAAGGATTCCAAAGATACCTCATTTTTTGGCAATTGGGCATACGAGTCAAAAGTTACGTGCGTGAGCGCCACGTCAAATTTGGCCTGTTGGTGGCGCTAGCGCTGGAGGTGCCGGCATGAAACTTGGTGCAATTAATTATTGGCCTGTCCCCAATCAGTGTACCAAATTTCACAACTTTTCACCAGTCGGTTCTATAGGCTGCCATAGACTTCAATGGCGGAAGCGTAATAATAATAGGGAAGAAAAGATAGAATCACTAAGGGTTGCCCTGCAGCTTCGCTGCTTGGCCCCCAATAATGAAAGTGGGGGTATTGAGCCGAGCAAAATGTAGGGGGAGTTTTAGGGTGAGTTCAAATGTCTGTTTGGTGATGCCAGATGCCAGACCTAGGAGGTGAAATTGGCATGGTAACATGTGTCACAATTCCAAGCCCTAATTCACCTCGTCACTCACATGCCAAGCTCCTGAAATAAAGCCGCCCTTCTTGACCCTTCGACTGCGCGCAGACAAAAGATGGTCAAACCGCCATGCCGCACGCTCTGAGCCAAGCAGGGTAATGCTTCAGATCCTGCTGAAGTGGAGGCATGGACACGCCTGTGGCACTGACCAGAACGCCACAGCGTCACGGATACCAAAGGGCAACAGCGCAGCGTGAGGGCTGGTGGTGGGTGGAATGGCGTAGATTTCTCTAGAAGCTGTATGCTGCTCGTCTTTACAGTGCAATAACACACTGGAGTGTATACCCACTTTCGCACATTTTCAACATACTGGATACACATACGTATAGCGCCATGGGCATACCCACTCTGTTGAAAACTGACAAAAGGATAATGCTCCTTGTTAGAAGAGCAAAGTTTCATAGTGCAATACCAGCCATTCAGGCAGGGCATCTGTATTGACACAGATACACTTATTATAAGTCAACGTATCATCGGAATGAGTTTGAGAAAAATGTTTTAAGGTAAAGGAGCTAGTCTGTGTTGTTTTAAAGGGCATGGCTGTGTTTTAAAGAAACAAATCAGTAGGGTGTTGTGGTGCTGCTGTTGGGGTGACACTCCATGTTTCATGGCACTGAAATTTGCCCGCAGGTTTTGACTGGCGCCGCCGCGTGACCCAGTGGTTAGATGCTCTGGTGGGGTGTTAACAGAGAGCAGATGTCTGCCAGTGGTGGGGCCCACGAGATGAGTGGTGGAGGATTTTTTCTCGGTTAGACTCCTGCTTGCTTTGGAGTTTGTTTTTTTTTAACTTTGACTTAGTGTTAATTTCGTAAGACGAGACGAGAGGAAATATGTTCGTCAACGACCTTTTTTTTCATGACTAAGACGAGACGATGACGAGACGTCAGTAATGTCCTGAAACACTGACTAAGACTATCTTAAGATGCATTATTGTTGACGAAAAAAAGCAGAGACTAAAATGTTTTGCATGAAATAAAACTAAGATAAAATCTCCCTTCATGTTCGTCTATAAAATGAGAAGACAGAATATCTAGCTGTTCACGTTTTCAAAATATTCGAATGAGTTTATACATGCTAACAGCTTTCCTGTAGGCTAGTCTACGTGCTGCTGCTGCAACCCTGTGGCTGCAACGCTAAACTACATGGAACAAGAACACTGGAGATTTCTGCCAGAGTTAGCAAGCTAACTACCTAAGCTTTATGCCACAATGCTACATACCCAGAAGTTGACGCTTCTCTCATACAAATTAACATCCCCCAGAATGTCCATACGAAAATGTTCAGCATGTAATGTCAACTATTCATCTAGTTAGACTGATGATGCAAAGTTTGCTAGCAAGTAAGCTAATATAGAAATTTCGCTAGCAAGTTAGCTATGGCTAAGATGGAGAGTCTGTTTGGGGAATGTGTTGTGTTTTAGCATATAAGCCATCTATAGCGGCGGAGTAAAACATTAATAATTTGGCCCTACGACAGTGTTTCTCAAACTATTTCAGTTTCAGGACCACTTAACTAACCCTAGCTAAAAAAAAAAAAAAAAGATTAGACCTACTTCAACAGTAGCCTATTATTAGTCTATAGGCCTACTGAACCACCTTGCTTATTGTCTTTGCACTTTGCTTATTGTGTCAGAGGATTCATTCTGAATGATTTAAACTGGCATATCTTACATAGACAGTGTTGCAGAACTGTTTGGATATAACTACAAGTTATTTGGCAAACAACTCATCTATATTATATTTTACCACGTCTGCTCGCGGACCACTTGGGATAGCTTGCGGACCACCAGTGATCCCCGGAACACACTTTGATAAACACTGGTCTACGAATATGACAGTGGTCCAGTCAAATCTTTTACTGTCTATGGTCAAATCCCAGCCGAGCTATGTAGCTCGACTTACCTGTGCATGTAAACATACTGACAAAAAATCAGAATGAGTAATTATAACAGACGAGTAGCCCTGTGGACACACAATATTGTTGGAAAATTGAGATGTGTGAAACACTATTTGACTCAAATGGTAATCAGAAATAATTTGTTATTAAAAAAAAAGACTAAAATGTGTTGACTAAAACTGACTAAGACTAAGATACCTTTAGTTTTCTTTTGACTAAAACTAGACTAAAATGACGAGACTTTTAGTCGACTAAAACTTGACTAACAAAAATGATATTTGAATGACTAAATATGACAAAGACTAAAAAGGACATTTCGTCACAAGACTAAGACTATGACTAAATTAAAAATAGGTGACAAAATTAACACTACTTTGACTGTCAATGAACATCAATTAAAAAAATAATTCACCCATGTCTAGTGTACTGTAGGTGTTCTTCTTCACTTTCTCTTTCACTCCTCCTATTTTGAAATTTGAATTTCAGAAGCTTTATTGGCATGAGAAAATAACTCTCTCTCTCTCTCTCTCTTTGGTTCTGTAAAGCACATTGAGGCAATGTGAATAATTAATGACGTGGTATGAATACAATAGAATTGGATAACCTTGACTGCAGTCTCACCCATCATATTTGAGTTGAAGCTGTGGACATGTAACATGGAGTTATATGGAGAAGTGGAATTCTTGGAAAACCTCATTATCAATTTTCTAACTGGAAAATTGGAAAATACAAACTATGTCTGTGTCTTGTCTTGAAAACTCTAGCAAAATGCCTGGAATATTCTTTAATTATGAGAAGTGCAGGTTTACCCATTTATGTTTTCTCTCTTTCTCTCTTCCTTCCCCCTAACCCCCCCCCTCTCTCTCTCTCTCTTTCTCTCTCTCTCTCCAGTGGTGTGCCCTCTGACATGTCTGAACGGGGGTATGTGTGCATCGCGTACACACTGCCACTGCCCGCAGGGCTTCACGGGCCGCCTGTGCCAGTACCCCGTGCTGAACATGTCGGCGCGTGGCAACCAGCCGCCCGCCCTGCTGCCCGTGGGCGGAGTCGGGGCCACGGCGGGGGGAGGGGCCGGCAGCGAAGGCCAGAGCATGATGGACCTGGGCGGGCGTCATCAAATGACGCAGACCCACACCGTCCTCACCCTCCCACTGCTGCAGGGCACCGGGCACCACTCATCTGAAGGTAGGCCCAGACGTCACCAACCGTCCACTCCCGCACCACTCTAATGGAGCAGAAGCCTTGCTGTGTTGTTTTAAAGGGCATGCCGTCACCAACCGTCCACTACGCACTATAATGGAGCAGAAGCCTTGCTGTGTTGTTTTAAAGGGCATGCGTATGGTTCCATGGGGCAGAAACAATGTGTCAGCGTTGCCATGCTTTTGTGTTATTCTACTGCCATTGCTTCTTGAATTATCATCATTCATACATATATTTTACACATTAAACAGATACTGTAAGATTCATCACACCTATGCAACACAACAGAGGTGAACACTAAAATCAGTGTTGTTGGGTTATGATTTATTATTTCCATCTTTCTCCTCCTCACTGTACCTGTCTTCTCCTCTGTGCATCTCTGCCTGTCTTTGTCTCTGTCCAGTGCACGTTCGTGTCCACCACCCAACAGACACGTCGGTCATCATCCAGCCTCTGGATCAGCCAGATGGAAAGCCTCCTAAGACTGTGACACGCCTCCCCCCTCCCACACACAAGCCTAGGGGGCGCTGTTTTCAGGAGACAACTCCCAAACAAGCTGTGAGTTGACTCAGGTTTTCATAGTTCAGCTTGTTACACTCCCATTTGTCAGTTCTTTGATATTACATCAACCAATCATCAACAGTCACCTTACTTCATCTGAAATCTCTTTACTCGTACTTACTCTTACTACTATGCCACAGTTTTGGTCCACTAAATCTTTAAGCATTATGTGTCATCATTCAACCCACTGATGATGATGATGATGATGATGATAATAAGGATGATGATATTGTCACTTTAACAGAATTGGTGATAATCAGAAGAAGTTATGACCCAAAACTAGAATTCCCTATCCACATAACACAGATGTTACATGTTCACTAGATGTTGTATCCACATTACACAGATTTTACATGTTCACTAGATGTTGTATCCACATTACACAGATGTTACATGTTCACTAGATGTTGTATCCACATTATACAGATGTTACATGTTCACTAGATGTTGTATCCACATTACACAGATTTTACATGTTCACTAGATGTTGTATCCACATTACACAGATGTTACATGTTCACTAGATGTTGTATCCACATTACACAGATGTTACATGTTCACTAGATGTTGTATCCACATTATACAGATGTTACATGTTCACTAGATGTTGTACCAGATGAGCTGACTAAACTGTGGTGTACTCTACTCTCCATTTTGTGTTGCAGTGTAGCAGTAACCCTTTGCCCGTGCTGACCAATCAGGAGGACTGCTGTGGAAGTGTGGGCAACTCATGGGGCCAGAACAAGTGTTACCAGTGCCCCAAACTACCATGTGCGTACAAGACACACCCTCACTTACTGTCTTACCTCTGCAGTCAAGAAGCAAGTACTGTACAGTGCCTTATGTACTTAAATACCTATTGAGTGTAGCCTATATTTCAATCTGCTGAATAGGGGGTTTTGGAAGTGTTTAGTTGGTTGTTTTCCCTAATTACTCAGTTACTTAGTTACTTCACATCACGTGTCCTGCAGAGTAACTTTGACGTCACTCTTTGAACCAGATAAAATATTTATATTGCCATTTCTACTGCCTTTTTTACACCTTTCTATATCTCTAGTGTTGTAGCTTTTATTGTAGTCTCCTTGCTGTTTTGAAGATTTGCTGTTTGGCAGAGAGCAATGTGTTCTGCTGAGCTTCAGTCCAGGTTCCGCTGCCCTCTGTGACTCTCTCTCTCTCTCGCTCCGCTTATCTTTCCATCTCTGTCTCTCTTTCTCTCTGCTACTCTTTCGCTCTCTGTCTCTCTTTCTCTCTCTATTTCTCTCAGTCTCTCTTTTTTTCTCTCTCTCTTTTTCTCTCTTTCAGCTCCAAATTTCTCTCTAAGCACTAAGTTGGCTAGAGAATCTCGCAGCAGATTTAATTTCATGCTCAGAGAAAACATTCTTCTTTTCCTCCTTCTTCCCTTCTTCTTCTTCTTCTTCTTCTTCTTCTTCTTCTTCTTCTTCCTCCTCCTCCTCATCCCTTCCTTCTTGGTGGGCATGTCAATCTCCTCTACCTCATCTCCTAGAACCTGAGACAATGGCAGCTCTGTCAGATGTCAGTGTAGGCTATCAGGTTATTTTTGTAAAAGCTCTTCTCCACATTCAGGAGTCCCCCGCACTCCCAAACTCTCTCTTTGCACTCCTGACGTCTGTCGCATAGCAACGTCGCTGTGTTTTTACGCGACACACCCTCTCTCGGCAATGAAAAAGACAAAAGCACGAATGGAAAATGTTCTCTTTGGCAAAAGAGTCTGGAAATTCGTTTAGAGAGGACGGACTCTCTCCAACGCCTCATGCTGGGCCTGGGATCCCAGGAGTGTTTCTCAGCAAATGAAACTTCGGAGAAGGCTTTTAACAGAGATGCCTTTGAAAGCAGAGTTGAACCTGATATCCCCATAAAGGATGTTTTCTGAAAACAGATCCAGTCTCTAGTACTCATCTTTTCTCGTAATTTATTAATTCTGCTGTTTTTGTGGTTTCTTTCCGTAGAAGCGCTGGACGTATGATTTGTTTTACATAGATGAATAAAAAGAGACGTCGGAAAAAAGAAGAGAAGGAGGAACGACAAATCCAGCAGTTTCCCACTCTTGCTTTCTTACAATACTTTTCTCCAGTTGCAAATCTTGTCAATGACCAGAACCTTTTCCTCTGTTCATCTATCACTTTTTTCTACTTTTCTTCCAGTAACATTCTGTCGCTCTCTGCCAGTTGCCCAGAGGTGGAGTTTGGACACGGTCTCTCCATCATATTTTCTTTTACTCTCCTATTTTTGTCATCGGTTTCCTTTTTATTCTCTCCATTTTCCTCAACGCTTTCCCACATGAATCCTCCTGGATAACATGTCATTGACTCTCCTGACACCAGACTCTCTAAACTTTTACTGTCTGAGAATCCTGGCTGTGTCTGTCTGAACTATTCAACACTGCAGTTACAGTGGGCTATTCTCTGGGGTACGACTAGAGCAGGTCCATTACCAGGAGAACACACAACATGGACATTCTCATTCACTGCAAGGTCTTCTTTGTCAGACAGAGGAAAATATTGCAAGCAAAACCACAGTTGTTTTAATCATTCTTTGGCCACTACAGAAATGACTTGCATTAGTGCTAATTTTAACACCTAATGGTGCAAATGGCAAATAAAATGCCATTGGGTATATCATATTAAATCTGTGTACCAGCAGCTGCTTGTGGTCTATTAAGAGTTCTCAACCCATCTAGGATTCCACACTGTGGAATGCTATCCATGGCTTGTTTTGCCACCATATACTCTAAAGAACCATAGGAAGGGTTTTGCGTTGTAGAACTCTGAATGTTAGATTATGGCCAAAGCAACGACAAAAACAGTGAGACAAAAATATGGAAGGAACAAGTTGAGCGTTTTCTATTTATTTTCGCAGTTATCCAGACTTTGCATACTGTACATCATATACTGTATATCAGTGATGTCTGCTATAATTGTGTGTATTCTATGTGCATCTGTCAATGCATTCTTTCTTTCATTTACTCTCATGCTTTCTCTCTCTCTCTTTTCTCTCTCTCTCTCTCTCTCTGCCTGTCAGATCCTGGATTAAAACTCCAGTCTATCATTGAGGACTATGGTCCCAACTGCCCCCAGGGCTACAAACGACTCAACAGCACTCACTGTCAAGGTAATTATGCTTCAGAGTTGTGAAACAGCTTTTTATGTATTAATCATGTTATATAATCTATTTGCATTTTGACTATGGTTCTGTGTGAGGAACATGTACACAACTCACCCCCACACACACACACACACACACACACAATCTCTCTCTCTCCCTCTCAGTCTCGGTCTCTTACTCTCTTACTCACACACACACACACACACACACACACACACACACACACACACAGGCGGTCAGGCAGACAGAGAGCCTGTCAGGGAGGATATATTCTGACTCCTGTTTTCAGACTGCAGGCTCCATGCAGCTGACAGGCA
>NC_063190.1:13967939-14072939 GCF_017589495.1 Alosa alosa | reverse complement strand
GCTTAGCACAAGGCCTTTAGCTTGTTTGTTTTAATGTCCAAACCATGTCATCATCAGTAGGAGCTGTAAAAATAAAACTTATTTTTAGGTTTTATGAACCTATTTCCTTATTTTAATGTCTTTGAATATGACGGATGGTGCATGGCATTTTAGTTTGGATTTGTATGTAGTTGTAATGTACTTTATTGGTGTAATTGTGTGAGAAAGTGA
The DNA here is from genome assembly GCF_017589495.1 of Alosa alosa. NCBI lineage: Eukaryota > Metazoa > Chordata > Actinopteri > Clupeiformes > Clupeidae > Alosa > Alosa alosa. The sequence continues at coordinate 14,072,729 of NC_063190.1, read as the reverse complement.
GGCAATTGTTTTATAAATACATTTTTAACTTTCCTCACTCTTTCTCTCTCTCTCTCTTTCTCTCTCTCTCTCTCTCTCTCTCTCTCTCTGTCCAGAGTTGGGGAGGTGTTACCGCATGGTGACCGAGTCAGGAAAGTGTGAGCACGCTCTGAATGGGGACATCTCGCTAGAGATCTGCTGCTGTACCACAGTGGGCAAAGCCTGGGGCAGCTCCTGCCAGAGATGCCCGCAGGCTGGCACAGGTGTGTGTCCATGTGTCTGTCTGTGTGTGTGTGTGTGTGTGTGTGTGTGTGTCCATGTGTCTGTGTGTGTGTGTGTGTGTGTGTGTGTGTGTTCTGTTCAATAGTATAATGACAACATATTTTAAATGACTTAAAATCTCTCTCTCTCTCTCTCTCTCTCTCTCCCACCTCTGTTCTCACTGTCCTCTCCAGCCTCCTTTAATAAGATCTGTCCAGCTGGAAAGGGGATGTCCTATGTGACCATTCAGGGCCGGTTTCCGTTTCCATTCCCTCCCCATTACCCTCCAATGCCAAAGCCTGATATTCCAGGTGTGTATAACACACACACACACACACACACACACTAACAGATGCAAGCCCACACACATACATACAGTATACATACACACAAGCCCACACACACACACACACACACACACACACACACATACTACACACACACACACACACACACACACACACACACACACACACACACACACACACACACACACACACACACACACATTATTTACAGCTGAGAGTGTAAGGCATTTAACTATTCCCTCTCCTCTCTCTTATTTTCTAGAAGTCAAGCCTCCAGTAAGTACCTACATCAGTGTGGCTCCCCTGAATGGAGATGCACATCTTTGTGGAAAATCTTTGGTCATTTCTTAGTGTCTGTTTTATAATGTGTGTTTATGCTTACATATAGGGAATGTGTACTTTTGTATGCCTTTGTATGCTGACGTAACTGTCCGTGCATGTGTTCATAAACAGTGTGTGTGTGTCTCCAGGCGAACCCTGTCCAGACGACCACACCTGTGCACCATGCCCCTATTAGCACACCCCGTGTCCCCTGTAAGAAGATTCTCTTTGTGTACTGTGTCTCTGTGTGTGTGTGTGTGTGTGTATGTGTGTGTGTGTGTCTGTAGAGAGAGAGAGAGAGAGAGAGAGAGAGAGAGAGATACATAGATAGAATGAGAGAAAGTGGTGCATCATCCCCACTTCCTCTAAGATTCTTCCACATTGCTCTAGCTCTTCATCTCTGAAGGAGATTCTCTCCTTACTGCTCACTCCATCTCAAGCCCTCTGTCCCATCACTCCTTCTTAGATCCATCTGTCTGTCTTTCAAACCTCTTATTCCTCTGTGTGACCCCCTCTTTAGTTGTTAAAATGTGTACAAGTATCTACAAATCAGAGCGCAAACACTGAATTCAGTATCATCTAACCTGTGTATACAGTACAGACCTTCTGTAAACTCCAATGCACGGTTTCTCCCCATAGCTATCATCACGAAACCCACACCCAACCCCATCGTCAAAGTGGACCCAACACACTCATCCTGGGAGGTTAAAACGCAGGTCTCACGTGAGTTCCATAGCAACCTTTGTGTTTATGTTCTAGAATCCATAAATGGTGTTATGGTATGGCATTCGTAACCGCACAATGTCACAGTGTTGCCAAACGTTGACAAATTGACAGTGACGACTCTGTTTTGGTATCTGATTTAGAGGATGAGTTGGTTGTTAAAGGGACGTGTAGCAGCATGAAGATGATGAAACAAATTACTTCGTCAACAGCCACATCTTTCGTCTCATTTTTTTCCCATACTGTTGTTGATATATGCTAAAGGAATATATGAATGTATAGATATAAATATCCTCCTGTGTGTGTGTGTGTGTGTGTGTGTGTGTGTGTGTGTGTGTGTGTGTGTGTGTGTGTGTGTGTGTGTGTGTGTTTGTGTGTGTATTGTTACATTTTTACAGATATGGACATGTGTGCACAGGGCAGGAATATCTGTGGGCAGGGCAAGTGCATCACTCGCTCCAATGACTACGAGTGTCTTTGCAACCATGGCTTCTACTTCGACACGCAAAAGGGAGGTTGTGTGGGTGAGTTCCCATTCCCATCAACTCCCCTTGTGTCCTTGTCTCCTTCTTGGGAGTCCGCAGTGGTGGCTGCTGGGTAATTTTAGCTGCCGGGAATGTTTTAGTGGGTGAAACTAACCGTGGAAAACAACGAGTCACAGTGGCTTGTGGGCCACAGAGTTATTTTCAAGAGCTGATAGCAATGCAGCGACAAACATACAGTATGAAAGACCCGAGTCATCTTTGTACTACTTCAATGCGCAACCTCCAGCCACTAACGTAATACATCTCTACAGAGACACATTTGTAAGTTTTTCTCTCTTTCTCTTTCTCTCTCTCTCTCTATCTCTCTCCTTCTCACTCACTCTCTCTGTTGCTGTTTTAGATGTGAATGAATGTGAGTCTGAGCCATGTGGTCACAAAAGAGGGACCTGCCATAACACATTGGGCTCGTACCAGTGCCGCTGTCTACCAGGCTTCAAGGCTATGTCCCAGGGGAAGCTCAGATGTGTAGGTGAGCAATCGGATGGCGAAGGCTTACAGAGACGCAAAAGTAGTGGCCCTCTGTTCTCAGGAACAGAACCCTATTTTAAACCTCAGCTCGATAATATATTGAACAAGGTGTGTGTGTGTGTGTGTGTGTGTGTGTGTGTGTGTGTGTGTGTGTGTGTGTGTGTGTGTGTGTGTGTTTGTTTTCTTTTTATCCACAGATATAAATGAATGTTCTAAGCCTGACATATGTGGACCTGAAGGTCAGTGTATAAACTTGCCAGGCTCCTATAAGTGTGATTGCTTGCCGGGGTATGCTAGCAAGTCCCGTCGCCAACCTGCTTGTGAAGGTAAGAACCATTACTACAGTATGTTCACAGTGTGTGTGTGACTGTATGTGAGAGTGTTTATAATATTTTGTCTTTCTCATCTTTTGCTGTAGACATTAATGAGTGCCTGGACCCCAGTAGTTGCCCGAATGAGCAGTGTGAGAATATACCTGGATCCTACGAGTGTGTGCCCTGTCAGCCAGGATACATGGCTCAGGGAGGAGTCTGCTATGGTGAGCACACACACACACACACACACACGCACACACAAACGCATATACACAAATACACACACACATACACGCATATACACAAACACACACACACACACACACACACACACACACAAACACACAAACACTTGATCAAGCTTGTGTTCCTGACCATAATCACTGTGGTCATATTAGTCAGACAGAGACACACTGTGCGCTCCTCCAGACATGAGTGTTTACCTTAAGGCTATTCTACATCTAACAGCAAGCGCTCAGACACACACTCACACACACACACAACTACTCTGATTTCGTTATTTATCCGTAGGCGAACCTTTTTCTTTGATGCTTGTGGCTTTAGTTCAGAGATACCAACAGATATCCCACACTCCACATCACCTAAACACATGGAGAGAGAGACATAGACATTAGAGAGTTTGCAGTAGCTATGATCATTATCACTGCTTTTGGGGCAGCCGTGGCCTACTGGTTAGGGCTTCGAGCTTGTAACCGAAGGGTTGCCGGTTTCGATCCCAGACCCAGTAGGAAAAATGTGGGCAGGGGAAGTGGTTGAGCACTGCTCTCCCATGCCTACAGTACATCCACGGCTGAAGTGCCCTTGAGCAGGGCACCTAACCCCTCACTGCTCCCCGAGAGCGACACTGTAGGAGGCAGCTCACTGCGTCGGGATTAGTGTGTGCTTCACCTCACTGTGTGTTCACTGTGTGCTGTGTGTGTTTCACTAATTCACGGATTGGGATAAATGCAGAGACCAAATTTCCCTCACGGGATCAAAAGAGTATATATACTTATACTATATACTTATACTTTTACATGATCACTACCACTATATTATTGTTCCACTGAGACTTGTATTTCCTGATGAAGTTGGAGTTATTTTCCGGTCCTTGTGCTGCTTTAGTAATTGTGTTGGCTGATTGCCCCTTGGTGAGTTCCCGGAGAGTCGTGTGGCAGTCTGAGAACAGGGGTCCCAGAGCGCATTCAGAGAAAGCTACAGCTCTAATATCAGCACGATGGAGATACCACATACCACACGTGTGTGTGTGTGTGTGTGTGTGTGTGTGTGTGTGTGTGTGTGTGTGTGTGTGTGTGTATGTGTGTGTGTATGTGTGTGTGTGTGTGTGTATGTGTGTGTGTGTGTGTGTGTGTGTGTGTGTGTGTGTGTGTGTGTGTGTGTGTGTGTTCGTGTGTGTGTGTGTGTGTGTTTTATTTGTGAGGAAGAGAAAGAGAGGATAATGCTAAGAGAGGCATAGAGAGTAAGGATTTCTACCTACAGAGTGAAGGATACATGAAAGACATCTACTGCTTCCACATCCACTGCAGTGTTGTAAATCACTTTCTGTCATGACATGCATGCGTGGCACAAGCTGGGAGGTCCCTAATCACCATGATATCCGACGGCGCAAGCTAAGCCTTCAGTTTTTTTTAACCTCTGTAAATCATAAGAGTTATAATGACTTGACTGTGAATCTGTGTGGGCCATAGAGAATGGCTTATGTTATGGTAATAATAACCATTTCAAGATTTAAGACATTTTAGCATTTGGTCCAAATCAACAGCATTAATTAATCTAATAAGCAAGGAACAATCTCTTTAGATCAGTGTATTTTAGCTGCAGTGTGTGTGAGTGTGTGTGTGTGTGTGTGTGTGTGTGTGTGTGTCTGTGTTTGTGTGTATGTGTGTGTGTGTGTGTGTGTGTGTGTGTGTGTGTCTGTGTATCTGTGTGTGTGTGTGTCTCTGTGTGTCTGTGTGTGTGTGCTGAGGTCTGTCAGTCATCTTTGCTGCCTAGTTGACTTCTCATCCAAAATGATGCTGACAGGGTCCACAGGCATGTGGGTTTTTACGGTTTGGGAGACAGTGTTTTTTGTGTCCTTGTTTTCACTGGGACATTTATGGCTGTTTTATAATGTCATTTATATCTGGTGTTTCCCTGCCTGTGAATCCACTGTAAAGGGAGCAATGAGAAGTATTTGGGTGGTGCTGGTGGAGGAGATTGGACTGCATCAGTTACGCTGAATAAATCACTGCGGAGGGGATCACTGCAGCTCAGTTAGAACAGCACCAGCTGCCGTACACACACACACACACAGTCATAAAAACACACTTGCACACACACACACTCTGGAACTCAGTCAGAACAGGACTAGCTGCCATACACAAACATTGACATACACTTACACACACATGCTGGAACTCGCGCTGGACCAGCTGCGCACACACACACACACACACACACACACACATACACACACACAATCTGATACAATACGAGACATGATACACACACACGTGCACAAACATGCAATACATGCTTATTTATTAGATAGGCAAAGGTGCCAATAATTGTGTTGCAATGAACTTTCTTTTTTGCCTTCTGTTCCCTCACACACACACACACACACACACACACATACTCAAACTCACACAGATGTGAATGAGTGCCAGAGAAGAGGTGTGTGTCTAAATGGTCGCTGTGACAACCTCCCAGGGACGTACCGCTGCCTCTGCAACGAGGGTTTCCTGCCCGAGGCCGACAGCAAGGGCTGCCGCGGTGAGCGTCGCATACTGATGACATCACACACATTTACCAGTATGGGCCCTAATTTAAAGGATTGGCAAAGTGCAAAATCACTCTTTGAGCCAAGTGCATGAACAAAAGCTATCGTGTGGCATGAGGGAGCATTGAGCTGGCCAACCAATGTTTACGCTTAGGATCTTGGTCATGGCATTAAATTAGCAAATAGATGTTTCCTCATTATTAAATCAGCTTTAGTTAGACTTCAGACACTTTGCACTTTGTCCACCATTTCAATTAATGCCCCACAACTTTGGTTTTGTTGATGACTGATCTGAGTTTTGACTATCAAGTTTCCATTTGAAGATATGTTTAAGTATAATTCTGATAGATCCTAGGATACTGAAGTATTTTACTTATTATTTAAAATATCCAACGACTATGTGTGTAATTAGAGCTGCTGGCCTTCAGTCTTCTCGTATCCTTTCACACATCTTCTTCACAAGTTGTGTACTGTATAGATGTGCAGTTGTGGACCTGCTTACTCTCCATATCAGCATCAGGTCTGTGTCTCTCTCTTCCTTTCTCTCTCTCTTCTGTGTGTGTGTGTTCTTTCGTCTGCGTAGACATCAATGAGTGTGAGGACCGCCGCTTGTGTGCTAACGGCCACTGCCTGAACACAGAGGGCTCCTTCCAGTGCCAGTGTTACCCTGGTTACCAGCCCACCCAGGAGGGCAGCCACTGTGAGGGTGAGCTGGCCAGCTAACACTGTTAGCATTATTTGCTATAATAATAGTCTGTAACACAGCTAGCGTTTTTCCAGGCAGTAGAAATGGCCGCTAAAATCACAGGTGGTGACCAGGTAAACTTGATTAATGGCACCCACAGGTGAGAATATTTCTTCTGTTATTACAGGAAGACGTCCAGTCTTTTCATCTTTAGCTGAGTCATGAAGTGTTTTGATATGTAGGCAGTAAAAGCCTCTGAGGGGGAAAAATCTCATTGGCAGTTCTAAGAATTCCAGGACATGAAAAGAATTCTTTTGGAATGTCTTTTGCAACTTTCCAGGACTTTTCTGGAAATACTAGATATGTTTTCCTCTCCTGCTATTAGATTTTATGTGTTGACCTGAAATCTCTCTCTCTCTCTCACTCATTCACTATCCATCTCTCTCTCTCTCTCTCTCTCTCTCTCTCTCACTCACTCACTATCCCTCTCTCTCTCTTTCTCTCTCACTCATTCACTCACTATCCCTCTCTCTCTCTCTCTCTCTCTCTCTTTCTCTCAGACATTAACGAATGCGAGAGGGCAGCTAACTGCCAGAGAGGCCGCTGCATCAACATCCTGGGCTCATACCGTTGTGAGTGTGAGAAGGGCTTCATTCTTCGTGGACGCAGGTGTGAAGGTCAGTGGTAGGATACACCTCACCGTCAGCCCTGCTGACTGATTGATTGGTACGATTGGTAAGAAATAGTTGATTGATCAGTTGTGTGTTTAATCTGCTCTGCTCTCTGGTGGTAGAAAAGTACCCAGTCCAAACATTCCAGTCATTTGTGTAAGATGATATTGTAATATTGCCTGTATTGCTTTATCCTGGCTCCTTCCCTCTCTTTTCTTCTCTTCTCTTCCTTCTTCTCCTTCTTTCTTTCTTCTTCCTCCTCTTCCATCAGATATAAACGAGTGTGATGTGGACCGGAGTCTGTGCCAGCCCTTTGGCATGTGTGAGAACAGACAGGGCTCCTATGTGTGTGTGTGCAATCAGGGATACACTCTGTCTGAGGACAAACACAGCTGTGAAGGTACGCTGTATGGGCCTTCCCAGAGCACTGCCATAGGTCACGCCTCTGTTCTTCTGTTGTCTCAAATCATCTCTTTCCCAAAGTCTTTATGAAGTCTTGTGTATGTTGCATGGATTATGTTGAAACTGAAACTGTGTGCTGTTGTGTTGTGTATTTGTTTTATTGCAGCTGCAATGAAGTGTATTGTGTCTATGTGCTGTCTATGTGCATGTGTCTATGTTCTGTCTGTGTGCTATGCTAAGCTAAGCTATTCTATGCTATGCATTCTCCTGGGTTTTGCTGCACCCACTTCTCACTCACAGACATATTTCACAGACATCCACTTTTCACACAGCACCTGTTGTTACAGTATACTGGCTGGCTGTTTTGAACAATGGCATGTAGCTACTTTGAGAATATGTGCATTGAGGGAAGGTTAACAGTGAGTTTATGGTGGTTCCTGTGCAGCCATCGAGATCAACCTCGACAACAAGAAGGAGTGCTATCTGAACCTGGATGACACAGTGTTCTGTGACAGCGTCCTAGCAACCAATGTCACCAAACAGGAGTGTTGCTGTTCCATCGGTGTGGGATGGGGCGACCACTGTGAAATCTACCCGTGCCCAGTGTCTCATTCAGGTAAAACACCACACCTTCAGCATAACTCTGACAGCGTGAGGTGTGTGTGTGTGTGTGTGTGTGTGTGTGTGTGTGTGTGTGTGTGTGTGTGTGTGTGTGTGTGTGTGTAAGACCACTATGAGATCTACCCCAGTGCACCACAGCACACCTGCAGCATACCTCTCACAGATTGTGGTTTTAGATGTTATACATGTCATAAGCAGAGCCAACAGCCAGCTTTGCAGATGACTGACTAAATGTGGATGGATCAAATTCTCCCTCTCTCTCTCTCTCTCTCTCTCTCTCTCTCTCTCTCTCTCTCTCTTTCTATCTCGCATGCAGCTGAGTTCCATTCACTGTGTCCCGTGGGTCGAGGCTTTTACCATGAGGAGGGCATGACTGAGTACGGACTCTCTGTACACAGAGGTATTGCTGCCTGAAGATGATGGCAAACACATTTCAGTCTCGTTTTACATGGAAGTGAGGGCTGTAGTGCAATGGAATCAGATTTCAAATCCCATCCATACTCTTTTACTTGTAATCCTTTACCCCCCCCTCTCTCTTTTCCTTTGTGTATGTCTTTCTGTATCTGCAGATATTGATGAGTGTGTGTTGTTTGCTGATGAGATCTGTAAGGAAGGCCGTTGCATGAACACACAGCCAGGCTATGAGTGTTACTGTCAGCAGGGATTCTACTACGATGGCAATCTCCTCGAGTGCATAGGTAACACACAAAGTCACACACACACACACACACACGCACACACACACACCCCCACACACTCCCGCTGTCACATTTTTCATAACTTATCAATAGATCTATTTATACAGAAATTGTTCTGTTGTCTCCTATATACAGTATTAAACTGTATATTCAGTTGTGTTTTTTTATGCTTACAATGTCTCTTCAGTGAACAGCTATTTGATGTTTATAATACAGTTGGTTATTAGTTGACTTACTGTATTAATTAATTGATTGATTAATTTATTGATTGGTTCTGTCTCAGATGTGGATGAGTGTCATGATGAGTCCCTCTGCAGAAATGGACGCTGTGTTAACACACGAGGGTCATTCTACTGCAACTGCAACCGCCCTTATGCCCCGGACGCCAGCAACAAGAAGTGTGTGATCCCAACAGTCACAGGTGTGTGTGTGTGTGTGTGTGTGTGTGTGTGTGTGTGTGTGTGTGTGTGTGTGTGTGTGTGTGTGTGTGTGTGTGTCTGTGCAGAATGCACATATTTCAGTTTTGTAACAATTTCATTCTCAATGGCGTGTCTCATTAACCGTGAAGAAGACTGCCATGCTGTAGACATTGTTTGCATGATAGTTCACAAGACTCCTGCACTTACACTCCACAAGCTGGAATCCATCTTTGTTTGTCTTTATCTCCGCCCTGATCATCTGCACCCCTCCTGTGTTCATAGGTGTGAATGAGTGCCAGGATCCTGCCAACTGTAAGAGCGGCCAGTGTGTGGACACTCAGGACTCTTACTACTGCATCTGCACTCCACCATGGATCCTGGCCACCGACCGCAACAGCTGTGTCACACCAGAGGAGCAGGCCGGTGAGTGTGTGGTGGGATGCCGGTGTGAAGGATCATGGGATATGTAGTTCACTTTAAACTTTAATCACATTTAATTGAAATTCACTGTAGGCAAATATGGGTGAAAACAGTAAAAGTAAGTGTTAACGTAAGTGTTACAGAGACAATGAAACATGTTTAGTGATTATCTTTTAATTAGTTAGATGAATGTTTAAAGATGTCCTAGTTTTGTGATTCTTGCAGAGTTTTATAAATTATACTATATAAATTTTGTAGACGAACAATAAACTAAACTAGCTTTAATATCACAATTGCACAACTTTGTAGTTTTAGCATTGTTATTTGCCATGGTTACTGAAAAAAGTGGTGTAGTTGTTATCTAGCTGCTCTGCAACAGCAGGGATTGAGACGTAATAATAGTAGTAGTCTGTAGTGTGGCCTGAAAAATATCTGAAATGTAAACAAGCCAGTGCTTCCTGTGCCGTGTTCCAGTCTGTTCTGAAGCAGACTGTCTAGGTGTGCACCTCTTTGAGCCGGGCCCCAGGCGAGGCACTGACCCTCCTCTCTCTCTCTGTATTCGATTCCTCACTTTAGTAACGGGTCTGTCTGTGGTGCCCCTTGCAGATGTAGACGAGTGCCAGGACCCCTCGTACTGCAAGAACGGACGGTGTGAGAACACGCCCGGCTCCTTTCACTGTATATGCAATCAGCCGCTCACCTTCAGCGCTGCGCTCAAACAGTGCGTCTTCGACGGTGGGTATCCCTCCAGCCAATCGCGTTGTCTACGCCGCTTGGCCACCCGGCGCTCCTGCCACCCTCCCCAGGCAACCAATGAATGTGCTTGGCTGCATCTCTGGCTGCAACTCTCTTTACCTCCTGTGCTGCAGCTGCCTGAGAGCTTGCCGCCTTTAGCTGCTGATCTGTGTGCCTCAGTCACACACACACACACACACACACACACACACACACACACACACACACACACACACACACACACACACACATACACACACACACACACACACACACACAAGACACACACACACACACACACACACACACACACACACACGGACACACACACACACACACACACACACACACACACACACACACACACACACACGGACACGGACACGGACACACACACAGATTTACGTGCAAGCATACAGTACACTCACATTGAAGCCCAAACACACACCGACACACACACATGGGCATGTAAACATACAACACCTCCTAAACATACACACCTTCAGTGTTCTGACACACACATTGGCAAGGAAGCAAGCATGCATGAATCCTCACGCATACCCACACAGCTACTTCTCATCACATGAACACATTATGGTCACATACAGACATAAACATAAATATACACATGGCAGGACATAAACATTGCTGTATAGATTTTACACACACATACACACACACATGCATGCACGCACGCACCTCCGCACACACGCACGCACGCACGCATACACATACACACACACAAACACATACAGTATACATACTAATAAACAAGGACAGACACTAGTGTAAAATAATGATGAGTAAATAGCCTCTGTCTAATCCTAACAGTCCCATGACCCTAACAACAAAATAAAAATAGAAATGCTCATCAATAGGATGGGAATTGTTATATCAATAGAACTGCAGTCTCTTAAAAAGCATAGGTAACCTCTGCTTTGTGCATTTCATGATGGCTGAATTTAAAGAAGTTAGTGTAGTGTCCAGCTTCATCACTGTAGACTTCTGTGTGCTACTACAGACTTTGAACTTTAGAGAGGTCAGTGTAGTGTCCTGCCATAGACCTCTGTGTGCTACTGGGCAATTCCACGCCAAACTGTCACATCCATAACGCCAGCTAAATACCATGGCATTGTGTTGGTGTTATACATGTGACAGTTTTGCACGGAATTGCCCTACTACAGACCTTGAGCATTAGGTCATGGGGGAAGGGGGTCAATGAAACCATCAAGAAACATAGTATCTTTCATGGCTTTTAACTTCACTGCAAGTAGGAAAGTAGCTTATTGTTGTGGTCAGTTTGATCCATTTGGACAGTGTCTGACTCTAGACAGGTATCATGACATGACAGTGCTAACCTTTCCCTCTCTGCTCTCTCCCTCCCCTCAGATCGGACGGCGGCCCATAAGGACGTGTGCTTCCAGGAAGTGGACGAGGGGCTGATCTGCAGCGTGCCCCGCAGTGGACACGTGGTCACCTACTCCGAGTGCTGCTGCCACTATGGCCGCGGCTGGGGGCCTGAGTGCCGCACCTGCCCCCGTAGGAACTCAGGTGAGTTCTCGGGCAGACGAGGTGCGGAGGTGGGACACGTGCAGTATAGAAGGTCCTCCAGGAGCAGAGATTGAATGACTGTTAATGGACTTGTTTACAAGCATTTGTTCATATGCAATGTATGTTGGCTTCGCTGCTATCGGCAGTAACATCAACATATAGGCCTGTATTCAAATCTTCATCTGTTCTACGGCTCTAATCATAATAGTCATGTGCTGCCCCCTGCTGTTATGAAGAAGCATTACATCTGCACCACATTGAATGAAGGCTGAGATCATGTGGTGAAGAATTAGTACTGCTTGTAACTGAATAGACAGGAATGCATTGGAATCAAGAATATAAATATAACGTTTTCTTTATAGCTTTTAAGGTACAGTCTGCTGTTCTGGCAAAAGGTTTTTGATATTTAAGCACACTATAGCCAATCACCATGACACACCTATTTTCCCTGCTGTTGAAGTAAGACTGGAGAAGCACATGGCTCAGTCCGAGAACTTCCTTTGTCTCCCACTTACAGAGCCAGGGCTATGTACAAGCACACAAACACAACTTGCTTCTTTAGAGCTCAGACAGAATGGACAGCTAAAAGACCACAAGGAGCAAAGAATACACAAGCAGTGTATTGGATTAGTCACAGAACTGTACTTTAAACCAATGAAATGGTGAGACCGTATCCGTTTGTTTTTATATCGCTATTTGTAGTGCTCTTTAATCGGCTGTGTGAGATGCACTTGGACACAGAGTCTGATGGGGAAGGGGACTTCCAGGCTGTTTTTGCAAACTACAACCCAGGTGAGTCTTAGCAGCATGTGACAATGGCTAGTATGCATTGTAATCATTAGTACTATAAATAAATACTTTACAGTAATATATGAAATATATATATATATATATATATATATATATTAATATAATACAATATTGTACAGTAATATACAAATAAATGCTGTGCAATAATACAACATAATCATTGTTAATGGCTGATATATGCATGTTATATATATAGCAATGTTATACATACTTTATAAAGACAGAATATTATACCGGTAGTAATACATAGAGGTCTGGTCCTTTTCCTGTCTCTCTGTTCTCCCCTGTCTGTGCTCTGTCAGGTGGAGACAGCTCCGAGGAGGACTCAGATGAGTGTAGCTGTGCCAACGGCCGCTGTGTGCGCTCCTACCTGGGCACCATGTGTGAGTGCAACCCAGGCTTCCGGCGGGACCACTCACGCACGCGCTGCATTGGTATGCTTTACGCTTTCATTACACACACACACACACACACACACACACACACACACACACACACACATTTGAAATGTCATTTTTAAATACACTGATTATTCTTTTGTAACAATCACAATATTACACAATATTACAAAGTATGATTAACCACATTTGAAGATTTCAATTTCAGATGCAGTTTTAAAACTTAAAAAAATATTATCATAAATGATGTGTTCTCTTATTGTAATGTATATTTGCACCTTCCTACCTGTCTTCTCCCCCTCTTCTTTCATTCCCTGTACTATCTCTCTCCATTTCTCCCTCTCTCTCTCTCTCTCTCTCTCTCTTTCTTTCTCTCTTTCTCTTCCTCTGTAGACATTGATGAGTGTGCAGAGAGAGGCCGTGTGAACCCATGTAAGAATGCACGTTGTGTCAACACCAGAGGGTCCTTCAAGTGCTACTGCAAACAAGGCTTTGTGCCCGCCACACGGAGACCCAACGTGTGTGTGCGACCGAGGGCCTTATAACATCACCTCACACACGCACACACACACACACACACACACACACACACTCACTCACATACATACACATTCACACACACGCATACACACACACACACACACACACACACACACACACACACACACACACACACACACACACACACAGATCGCTACACTCCTGTATTTGTGTACCTATCATGTTGTCATAGGAATGTTCTCTTCTGGTCACATCCATGCAGGCCAACAGAGAGAGAGAGAGAGAGAAACAAACACACAAACACAAACATGTATTTTCTCACACACACAAACAAACACTTCCTCCCTCTCTCTCATTGCCACGCACAACAAAATATTTTCACTGTCATGCTCATTCAAAAACAGACTCTTATTTACACTATCAATTACACACACATTCACAAATGGACAATTACATCCAAACACTCTCACACACACTCAACACATGTATACAAACCAAAACCCTCTCCCTGTGGTTTCACTTTTGCCGTTAGTGTTTTTCGTTCAACTGATTTAGTGTTCTTTTTTTCTCGTTTGTTTACACTTTTCAGTGCTATTGTATTTTGTTGACCTGGCCTCCAAGAGATTTGCACAAGTTTGAAACCATTAATTAAAATGTAATGAGGTTTCCTCTTGTTACGCCCATGTTTGGTGACCTTCTGTTGTATGTTTTATTTTATTCTATTGCCTTGTCACTGAAGAGTCAGATGTAAGAAGCTGTTAGCTAGCACTTGTGGATAACACCAAAAAGTTCCGCTCCAGTCCTCGGTGTCAGTCGTTGGTTCCTGTTTTCTTTTTCCTTTCTGTATGGAATGAAAAAAAGGATCTAAGGAAATAAAATGTAAAAAAGAATATGTTAGCTGACATCAATACAGTCTGTTCAGAAAAGTACAGTCGAGACAAGGTAGACAAGATTTCTTTAAAAAGCATACATGTCAATGTATTTTTGTAATTATTATTTTTCTAAGTTTTGTTGACTGTTCATCTTGCATATTGTTTACTATGATGTTAAAGGCAGCATTGGTATTAGCTTAGATGACTATGAACTGTCTGTAACCCACGTGTCATGTGATCACTGGTTGCAGATGATGTGTTTTATGTTCCAACATGTCATTCATGACACTCATATGTCAGTCTAGCGTAGGTCCCAGTGTGTAAATATTTAATAAATTAGTATGACGAGGTTTTACAACATGCCATCAATATAAAGCTTTTAGATCTTGATCCATTTTGTGTATATTGTGGGTCAAGGTTTGTGTCAGGCTTGCAGAGAAAATACTTGATATGATTGAAACATTGAAAATTCTTATTTTGATTTGATTCCTTCATTGCCTTATTTTGATTTGATTCCTTCATTGCCTAAAGCTTTTTTGACTTTATCTTTAAATGATCTAATGTTGCACTTGTTGGGATCAGATCCATGAGGATGACTAGGAACAAATCAAATCAATTAACGACTCAGAAAGAGGGTGAAGTGTGAACGCATCATAATTTAATTGATGTTTACTGTAACTCCATCAGTGAGTGAAAATATGTATAAATGTCCCCACACCATCATGCAAATAATGAAATAGAGAAAACTGGCAATAAATAAAGTGAATGAAGTTAAACCCTAATGACCTATAGGCATTGTTTTTCTTTTCATTGAAACTGTTTTCTTCATCTTCTTCGTGTGTATTCATCCATCGTTAGGAATGCCATGTTAGCATCACCTGGGGATAGCAACCAGTGTCCATTTGCTGGTCATCCTGGACTTCCACCAACTTACAGTAGTTACCATCCCAACAATCTATTAACTGGGTTTAATGTGCATTCAGTGTGTTGATAGCAGAATTACCCTGTTATGTTTCATGTTGGCCACTAGGTGGCAACAAAATCCATCTGAGACACTGAAATGACTTAACACTGATACTTAAGAAGATCTCTTCTATACAGTAGTTGCCACTGGTCTATGTGTTGATTCATGGGCAGTATCACATTTATTATATACAGTTAGCTCTGGATTCATTTTTGTAACCTGGGATATCTTTGTTCAATGTGATTCAAAGTGTAACATAGTAAATGTGGTGAAAGATTCAACATATCTGTGCCCTATCGTGCCAGATAAATGATGTGCACAGTACTATAGTGGTCAAACCCACTCCAAAACTAAACTGAAATGTTGATCTATTTGGTATCTGGTGCTAAAAAGGACCTGTAGGTTTAGTTGCCCAGAGGTTGTGCGTAATGCTGATTGTCTGAGTTCACTATGGAAACACAGATGAAATCACCCTGATATGAACCATAATCTCTTGTGTCTTTAATGTTTTCTCTCTGCAAATACAGAAAAGATGAAGAAAACTGCTTCCTGCAGCACTCCAGGAACCTCGTGCCATAAGGTGTGCAAACACTGGCAGGAGAAATCTCATTCAGTGTGACCATGATGGAAAACAGCAAGTCCAGTCCAATGACAATGATTTATTAGCTGTTGTAACCAGGTTTGGACACAATTAGAACTGAGCTTTGTTTTATATCTGATGGTTTTATATTTTGATGGGACAGCTCTGCTGTCTTTAGCAGAAGAAGGGGCAGAACAGAGGGATGGCTTTTATCCCAAGACAATTAATGAACAGTTTGTCTCTAGAGAATTTTTAGCTTCCTGAAGAGTCTATGACCCCTGTAAAAAACTTCTTCAGGATCAAAGTGGCTGTTAAATGTCTTCTTTAGAGCAGTTAGTCTTTAGAAAATAATTATTTTAGGAATATAAAATCAATCAAATCTTTACATTAAAGTCGCCTTCGCTAACTAGCCTAGTTGATACATTAATTGACTTTAACAACCCATTAACATCACATTCAATCACTGATAAGCAAAAGGTTGATGTTTATGGTTTGTTGATCTCCCAGTACATTAGTTTATGTAAACAAACTTTCAACATAACTATTTGCATTGAACCACTTTAAGAACCAAAATGAATGCTAAATTAATGTTAACTTAGCTACTGCAGCAGTTAATTAAGATTTAGACTATCCAGACTCTGTTTAGTGTTGTGTACTGTAGAAAAACCCAGACGAACTTCCGGCAAATTTGAGATTTGGGTCTGGTGTCAACCAGGCTAATGTAGATGGGCAGTGGTTGGTTAAGTCCTTAGGCTAAAATCTCCAGGGGTTGCAGAAAGACAACAGGAACGTTTACTTCTCAAACATGGCAGCTCCTTCATCCTTTCCATCTTCTTCCATCACGTGTCATTCAAGTTCTCTTTTTCACTCTCGCTCGTGTTCTGGTTGTTGTATCTCTCTCTCTATTTCTATTTCTTTCTCTCTCTTTCTCTCCGTCAGTGACAGGCAGACATGATTGGCTGCAGATGAGTGCTGTGTGTGGAAGGGAGATTAGTTATGAGCATAAACAGGACAGAGGCTCTCTACCCCCCTCTCCCCCTCCCCACCCAATCCCATCCTGTTCCCTGCACTTAGAGGACAAGCTGACGGGGCCCACAGGGTTATAGCCACGTTCCCCGGGCAGGCCCAGAGAGCAGCCAGGCTTTGGTATGAGATGAGATTCAGAGCAGCTCCTATCAAGTAAGGGCTCTTCACAGAATGTTTGACTCACACACACAAGAAAAACAACAACTCAGGCAGTCTGTTGATAGAGAGCACTAATGAAGTTCAGTGTGGTTTAATGAAAATCTTGGACATGGAAATCATTTCCACATTCAATTTTGTAAACAAAAGCCAAGTCAACAATTCCGTGGAGACTTATTGCCAAAACACCTGTGGGTGAGTTCTACAATCCTCCCTGAGGATCTTTCCACTAAAGGTTTTATACGTTACAGTGATGAGCCTATTGAATCCTTAATATAATATAACAGCCTTTTCAAAAAAGTCTGTCTCAGGGGGATTCTGACAGGATGTTTTTGCTGTTGTCATGGTACAAACGTCACCATCTTATTGCAGACAGACGTTAATGCAGCCATCAGAGATTACAAAGGAACCTTTTATAAATGTCGCCAAGACTTACAAAACTATGTGATCTTCCAAAACAGAGCCAGTATAGCTCTAAAGCCGCCACAGACATCCTGACATCTAGCCAAAATATGTCACGGATTAGCAAACAATAATGCTGAGAGGAATCTTCCAGAATCATTTATTGAGTCCACTCTGGGAGGCCAAACCCTAATGTATTACCTACAGTGTGTGTTTGTGAATGTGTCTCCTCCTGTGTACCGTTACTGTGTGGGTCTACTATCCTGCGTGCTTCCTGAATCTGACAGAGAGAGACACATTTCTGAGGGGCTGGAATGTGATGATTCATTCAGTTTAGTGGCACACTGAATGAGACTTTTCATGTCTGCTTTACTTCAAAACAGAAGATTTGTTTCTCTCTCTTCCCCTTCAAACATAAACTCTGAACAATGTATGGAAACAAGACAAGGTCCAGAGTATGCCTGGAGCTCTTTCAGTTATAGATAGCAAACCATTTTAGTAAAAAATGGTAGATATGTGAGAATTATGTAACAATGTGAAGATTAGATTTACTACAACCGTTTTAGGCATTTAAAATGTATGGGTAAGTTCATAAAACAAAGAGTGCCTAAATGTGCATTGTATTGCTAGACTGTCCAACACGAAAGGCAGCTGATGCATTTTCAGGTGAACATGGAGTTATTGTGCTCCTGCCAAAGGGACTTTCCAGGGGATTTAGACCTGTGTAAACAACAAGATGGCCACTTTCATTAAACAGGCCCTCAGACTGCCTGGTGTATCAAAGAAGGATTAAAAGTACAGAAGAAACATGACTGTGTGTGTGTGTGTGTGTGTGTGTGTGTGTGTGTGTGTGTGTGTGTGTGTGAGCATATGGCTACCCTTTTAGAGATTAATGCAGTCAGACAGATGTTGCGCAGACCTGTGCTGTGAAGGATAAACAGTTGCTGGAGGTGATTTGATTTTCTTCATGAGGATTCAGGAACATAAGGATATCTCTCTCTTTCTTTCTCTGTGTGTGTGTGTGTGTGTGTGTGTGTGTGTGTGTGTGTGTGTGTGTGTGTGTGTGTGTGTGTGTGTGTGTGTGTGTGTGTGTGTGTGTGTGTGTGTGTGTGGATTGGTGACAGGGCAAATACAGTGTGATGTGATCTGAGCTGAGGCAAATATCTTGATTCGGAGACAGACTGTGCAGGGACTCTTTCTCTCTCTCTGTCTGTCTTGTGTGTGATAGTGGCTTGGGATGCTTCATGTTGGGCTACACTCTACCAGAGCCATGTCATATAGGTCAGGCAGCTGTGCGATTGTGTGAGGCTGTGTGACTCTATGTATGCACATAGGCTCTATGTGTGTGTAGAACTGACCCTGTCACAGTAACTCAAATTTCAGCCTCAAGGAAAATAGCAGATGTTTTATGTAGCTATACACTAGTATGGGCACAGTCAACAGTCTGAATCCTGAAAATTGAATGTGAAACGTGACATAAAGACCAGAAATATATTCAAAAACCTTATGTATAAATACATATTTACATATTAAATATGTAAAGATGATTATCGGTAGGTTCATGAATTGAGATTAAGACCTACAAGTAAATGTTGAAGCCAATGGAAGTTGTACACAGAATTTCACACACAGAATTTCATTCCAGTGTGCTGCATCGATCACCCTGACGCCCATACGAGGACAATCCCGGGGCCAGTCATGTGGAAAAGAGTACTAGATAAATGGAAGCAGATGGAGCATAGCCTGGGTAGAGTGTGCTTACATTGTGAGGTCTTATTTTCTGAATATGCCCCTCTTCCACAGCTATTTAGACATGCCATTGAATTCAGTGGTTGTATTTGTCCTACAGGCTATACTCACTGAATTACACCACATTTGAGGTTCTTGTGTGTGTTTCCATTTTAGCCTGTGTTTGTGTCTGTGTACTGTAGCTCTAGACCTTCCATATGTGTGGACGGTAACTGTTGTGTCTGGACTAGGAGAGGGGACTGAAAGGGTGGAGACCTGGCCTTAATTTCCTCAGTGTCTCATTCAGGGCTTCAGCTTTTATTGAAAAAGCAGATTAACCTCTAACTCTCTTTTTTTCTCTGTGCCTCTCTTTCTCTGTTTAATAACCATTATTTTTCTGTGTCTTCTCACCTCCCAAACCAGGCCCCTTAAAACAAGACCAGTGAATTATCTGGAAGAGGAGAATATTAATGGATTGGGATAAAAACCTTGTATGGTAATAAACCATCCTACATTGCATGACGTGAAAAAGTCTGAAAATGGATTCAACTCTCATTAAATATTCATAGTGGTAAATGTAAACTGAAGCAACACCAATTGACAAACACAAATAAGCACTGTCAGGGATTCTAAACCCATATACTTTTTGTCACTTTCAGTGAATATCTCTTCACGATTCGCTACCTCTCCATTATGTGATTAGCCTACATTGTAAAAAAACACTGGTCTTCATACACAGCCCTGGCTCTGTGACTTGGAAACAAACAAAGTGGAGCAAGCTAGTCTCCCAAACATAGGGGAGTTTGGGGAGGGGATTGGTGAGTTCACGCTTTGGTGTTTTGTTGGTGTTTGGCTCAAATATTAACAGACATTACATCATCCAGAATTGCTGCCTGTACCTTTATTCACACAACTCTGTTCCCCACTAACATTTGAAACTACACAAACCTGTATACTTTGTCCTGTAGTACTAGACAAAGGCCATATCCATAAACCAAAACTGAGATGTCTGTTTGATCTTGGGTTTGTTTCCATTACAAGAGTTAAGGCACGATCCAAAGGGCATGTTTAAATTAGTCATATGGAAACACAAACTTGCAGAATGTACAGCTGTCCAGACTAAATTATGTTGCTAATTTTGCTTTAGATGCTTTTCATATTTCACCTCTAAATGTGCTCACCTTTCTGCAAATATATTCTCTGTTTTAGTCAGCCATATCTGGCAAAGATAAATACCAGAGGAGTGTATTGACTCAAACACAGGGCAGGGAAAACAAAGCCTGTCTAATTTTAGACACCCTCTTGCTTGTCTTTATTATTCTCAGATTCTCTTTAAGCAGCCTGGGCCAACCAGACATGACCAAGGCACGAACCCTCCAGAATCACCCAGGCTGTATCCTCATTTACTATGGTCATAACAACCCCAAGTGCTTTTTCAGGATAAGGATGAAGTGGTCTTCAGCTCTTCATTCATCCTTTATATTGAATATCTTGAGGGCTACTTGATTATTCAGCATGGGCGAGTCAGTACACAATGCACCACATGATGTTTTGGGTTGGAATTTCTGGCTTTTAATACAAAACATACATAATAGATCCAAATCAAACCAAGATCCATGCGCAGCCTGGTTAGGTGCAGGTAGATTGCAGGAACATACCTAAATAGCAAAAATAAGATCGCTCTACCGCACACTGTTGACTTTTACTCGATTTTATTCAGAGCGAACATACACAATTGATATGAAGTGTACCATTACAAAGCTGTTTCAAGTAACAATTACTTAAGTCCACTGATCTAAGAAGTGGGACCTATAATGTTTTATACACTGGGCCATGTAAACACAGCTGTGGCATGCTTGAAAGCACATAAAATGTGTCAGCAGCTGTCTTAACAAAGTGAGAAATGACAGACCAGTGTGTTTGTGTCACTTTCTTACAGAGCCACCTTATATGACTTTCATAGAATCATCAAGTGCCCCTCATTATTGTACATTTAGATTAATCAACAGTAGTGTAAATATATTTGCATCAGAATGTGCTTCTTGGGTAAAGAACCCATGACCATGGTAGTTAGCACTGCCCTATACCAGCTAAGCCATAGGAAAAGCAGGCCTGTACTATACAAGACTACAACGTATATCTAGCCATGTTGCTCAGTGACTTACACCAAATAAACGTCAGAAAACACTAGTTTATAGTCCTCCAGAATGCAAGCAAAATCTCCTGGGAGAAATGATGACCATTAGCTTCTGAAAACAGAGGCCTCAGAGCTGACCTCAGTATGAAAGTGCCTGAGGACCACCAGCTTCTACAGGATTCACTCCGCTGTATACTGCTCTGCTTCCTGTCAGCTTTTAAAAGACTCTTGAGTCTACTTGAGAATGTGGTAGAAACACTTCCTGTTTGATATTTTAGGAGGTGCTCTATACCTGCATTGTGACACGAGTTGTGACATTGAGACTACAGGTTGTAAAACTGAGCTAAGCCGTGTGTGAAGCATTAGCTTACTTATTAACTACGCAGGAGCATCAGACATCCTGTTAGCCTCTTCTGACAAATAGCAGCGTGTGCCCCTCAAGCGCAAACATACGCACACATATAGCCTATGTACATACACAGTTACACAGGCCCACTCAATCACACATGTAGAAGCAAGCTCTTACTAGCACACACACACACACACACACAAACACACACACACAAACACACACACACAAACACACAGTCACACATGTAGATTCTGATGTTCTTAAGAACACAAACACAAACAAAGAAGCACACAGACACACACATTGCAATTACACTAGAAAGTCTTACTCACATGCATGCACACAAACACACAACCTTTACCTCTCCTCTCTCACTGACAACATAAGCCTTTATGCTGAATATTGACAGGCCTGGTGGCTTTAGGACTTGAGGAAATTGCACTGTATGGTAACTTAATTAATTCTTGCTTGCCAACTGATATTTTACAATCAGTACAAGGTGATCAGACAGAATTGTCATCTTTTACAACCTCCCCTAAACCAAACCTAGTGTCAAAATTAGTAGCTCTGTTTGCAAAAATATGCTTTTCAAATACCCACCTTTGTGTGTTTGATAGCCAACAGAACTGAAACTGGAATTACAATTACACAACAAACATAAAATAATCACGATTTCACAGACGAACAGTCATTACATCCAACACTTGTTTTCTTTACCACATGAACAAACAAATGGTAAATCAGATTATAGTTTATAGAAACATAAAACATATTTTATTATCTCAATAATGACCATTAAATATAGCCTAGGCCTATTATTTAAACATTATGATTTTTCACGCTTGGTCTATTTTAAGGGCGTAGCCTATCTGACCCGCCCCAACATGTGAATATAACAGCTTACTAAGCGATTCAGTAGAGCAAAATAAACAATAGTGACGTACGTCATTTAAGTGTCGGTTAATTGGCAATCAGTAGCCTATGCGTCTCCCCAATCATACCGGAGCCGCGGCAGATGCGTCCGACAGATTGTAAACAGGAGCGCGGAGCTGACGATGACCGCAATAAACAGAGTCCAAAGTGTAAAATGCCTACACATAGGCACTAACACAGTAAAACGTATCCATACTTCGTGTTGAATAGTACACAACTGAACAGCTTTTATCTCTAGGCTACAAATGCAAACGTTAACACGGTAACATATTAATATTGCTTTGATGCATTCAAAAATGCAAACTAGTATTTTCATTGTCAACGTGTTTTATATCAGCCTAACTATTTTCACTCATATTAATTGGCTAATTCAAATCTGAACTAAACATTTGGTAAATCTGACAGCTATTTGCATTTGTCAGACTTTTTCTGAACTGGACCGGCTAGCTTTAAAGCCTCAGTTGGGTTTGCCTTTCATACATGTGAGGTGTGTGTGCCGTTGGGGCCCAAGCTGCTGATTGAATGCCGTATATATAACTGGGGGCGCGGTAAACACGCGCACAAGGTGGCTGCAGGTCCTCACAGACGCCGGAGTTTGTACAGTTGGCCGAAGAACACATGCAGTATTTATGCGTGTTATGACAGGTGCATCTGGTTTCATTCGTCTCAGCGTAGGACCGTTGTTCCGTCGGCGCACCAAACCGCCTCCACATTAGGCGACGCGGCCGGACCAGGCCTGGGGATGAACAATAATTGTTTAATTTATAGTGTCAGAACCTCGCAAGACGTGCATATGCGGGCGAAGACAGTGTTATGAGAGCAGCAGGCCTACTAAGTTGAATCAATCGGGCTCACTCCGATTTTTAAGGACCGCTATGTCTGGACATTACAGGTTACAGGTGATACCATGAATGAATCGGGATGGACTGGCGGGAATGGTGTCCCCCCAAAAATGACCATCGTTAGAGACTTTCTCAAAGAACTTGAGGATTTACATCCTAAGGTAAGTCTGAATATCAGGCAATGCAACCATTGTCTATCTTTGATTTGGTTGAGCTGTTTATTCAAGCAATATCCATCTTTTAACGTCACACAGACAGACTATGAAAACATTCATGTTTTTCCTTATGCAGCTGGGGACATACTCATAATTATTTGGTCCAATCAAAACATTAATCATGGTCTTAGATTTATTCTACCACTGAAGGCTACTTACTGTTTGTAGGTGCAGGCAAGTTCAGTTGTCTTTTTTGTTTTGCAAAAAAAAGAGGTGACAGGGTTGTGATGGGGTCGTCAGACATATGGGGACCTCTCTATAGGGAGGAAGGGAGTTCACATTGTAGGACTGCAAACACGGAGGTGTAAGAGAGCATAGAAGCAAGTGCTTCTCTCTTCATTTAGGCTATAGAACCATTTGGATAATCCTCAAATTGAATCATTAAATTTGTCCGTCTATAGGTAACCACCTTGCATAGTAAGAATTCCTGATGCAACACCTGCATTTATTATTTTTTAATGAGGACTTGTCTAGTGCATAGACAAAATCGCACAGATGGGTAGAAAAATAGAGATTTGGTTGCCTTTATCTGTACCTCTTATAGCAGAGAACCAATCCTCCTCTTGCCTCCTCCTCTTATAGGTGCGTTTCCCTCACACGCGTTGACTTATAGCTGAACTTATCTCAGGACGTATCCCTATCTGTAAATACGTTGTCGGCTCCGTTTCCGAGTCAATACAGGGGCAGTACATCAAACACAGAGAGCAAACTCACAGGTTTCGTATACTTAATGAGTTTCTCAGGGCACGCCAGATCCAGGGGGTCATCGCCACAGGCTTTTCACGTGTCCTCCAAACCAGATAAGGCTTAGAAACAGCAGCCAGAAAGACACAGAGCATTTCTATTTCTATATGACGGTCAGTGAGACACTGTAAATCACACTACAGTCTGGGGCACTTCTAAAAAACCTGGCTCAGCTTAAAAGGGCTCCGCCAGACTGAATTATTTTATTATTGCAGTCCTCTGTGTAGGTGTCAGAAGGACTAATGGAGAGATATGAGCCTATTGGCAAGCTAGCTGCATGTCCACAAATTAGGCAACTGTCAGTGAGTGAGCAGATCTGTTGAATTAGTAATAAGTTATTGATTTACATTAATTATGTAAATTCTATCACCTAAATTGTAGCTCTATTCCGCAGAACGAGTTAGATAGCTGTTTAGTTGGGAATGCATGCATTATGTTAAAATGTCAAGTAGAACATACATTGTGCTATACTGTATGGCATTTCAGTGACTTAATCTCCCCTCTTTGCGACTTTTAGATCATTTAAAACTCCCTTTCTGCCTTAAAGCTTGCCTCTTCCTCCAGCCTCGAGAGAAAAATGATTGCATCTCCTCGCTCCTGTCCTGTTCCTCTGACAACATGAACTACACATGCTTCTCTGAAGCAAGCAACGTGACTACGGATCCTCTGGGGGGACACCAGGTGTGGGAGGTGGTCCTCATCGTCCTCATCACTGGCCCTCTCTCCCTCATCACCATCCTGGGCAACCTGCTAGTGGTCATCTCCTTCCGGGTCAACGCCCAGCTTCGCACCACCAACAACTACTATCTACTCAGCCTTGCGGTGGCTGACCTCATACTGGGCATGGTGTCCATGAACCTCTACACGGCGTACATCATCACGGGCCGCTGGACACTGGGCCACGTGGCGTGCGACATCTGGCTCGCCGTGGATTACGTCTCCAGCAACGCCTCCGTCATGAACCTACTGGTCATCAGTTTCGATCGGTACTTTTCGGTCACGCGGCCCCTGACCTACCGGGCCAAAAGGACGCCAAAGCGAGCCAAGCTGCTGATCGCCCTGGCGTGGAGCGTCTCGTTCATCCTCTGGGGCCCGGCCATCTTGTTCTGGCCCTACATGGTTGGCCGTCCGCCAGGGGATGATCAGGTCTGCTCCATACCTTTCTTCAAGGTGCCGCTGCTCACGTTCGGGACTGCCATCGCCGCTTTCTACCTGCCCGTCTGCATCATGGCCATCCTGTACTGGAGGATTTACTGGGAGATCGAGAACCGGTCCAAGGGGCTCTCCATGCTGCTGGGACAGAACGGAGGCGCGGGGACCCCCAACAGTTCGGACCTGCCGTCAGTGTACCCCGACAGCGCACAGAGCAGCTTGAGGGCCCACAGGGTGCCCCAGACGCCTGCAAGGACCAGGAGGAGCCAGAAGAGGCAGGTGGGCTGCTTCCCAAAGACTGCGAGAGCTCAGCAACTCAGCACGGGGAAAAAGGTGGCAGCCATTTTGGAGCTGGCATCCCAGAGATGTGAGGGCAGTTTCCAGGAAGGGTACAGCCGCAATAGCTGGAGTGGCGACAACGAAGAGGAAGAAGAGGAAGATGACGCCATTGGGTCGACGTCTACTGAAGAGGAACTGGAACAGGAGATCAAAGGGTCGAACACCACAGCCACCATCAAGCTGAAGCATCTACATGAAGCATCAGATGGCAATCGGGACATTAAGATTTCACCCCGAGCAACCGTGGAGGGACCATCCACCGCAGCTGGAGGGTCAAGCATGCAGTCCTCCCTCAACGGGCCTAAACACAAGGACCCAGGGCCTTTGAAGCAACAGAAGGGAAAAAGGCGACGCAACATGATCATTAGGGAGAAGAAGGCAGCTCGAACACTGAGTGCTATCCTGCTAGCATTCATTCTGACCTGGACGCCATACAATGTTATGGTGCTGGCCTGGTCCATGTCCTACTGTGTGCCAGACAAGCTGTGGCAGCTAGGCTACTGGCTGTGCTACGTCAACAGCACCGTGAACCCCATGTGTTACGCCCTTTGCAACAAGTCCTTCCGCAGCACCTTTAAGTCACTGCTGCTCTGCCGTCAGACTGACCGCAAGACCTGGGACGCCAGTCGACGCAGTCACCACATGTCTGCCAGGATGCAGTCTTGCAGTACTGTATGAGCACTCACACACACACACACACACACACACACACACACACACACACACACACACACACAGGGATTTCAAGAGAGACTTAAGAGTTAAGATTTCCAAATCTGTCAAAGTATCTTTTTAACTTATGCTCCGATGCAAAAGTATTGTATATCTCATATCAACCAGCAAAATGTATTTTTTACAATGGCTGACAAAAGCCAGCATTGTTGGCTAAATATACTGTCAATAGTAGTTTACACATACTGTATTGTTCCAGGCCACTGGTCAAAAATGATAGGAATTAGAAAAGGCCCCTAGAGTTAGTTTCTTTGTATATAAACTCCACCTTTATTACATTCATTTCTGCCTCTGTAAATCTTTCACATAAAATAAATTGAGTTTTACTTTTAAAAGACCATAAACATATATTCATGTTTATTATTCACATTAACCTATAAGATACTTTCTGCCATTTCTTACAGATCAACTGTGCATTTCTAAACAACTAGGACCCTGATGTAAATTTGCCCAACAATGAGAATGCTGTTTAGTTCATATGTTAGTCTTCAGACTTTGCCCATCTTTTAAATTAGGGCCCCTACTGCTAATAGTAAAAAAGTCAATGTAATTTATGGGCCAAATTGCCATTTAAGAACTTTAAAGAAACAGTCATCCTAAAGGATGTTGTCTGTTGTAATTGGTAATGTACCGGTAGTATATTGGTAATATACATGCAACAAATTTGTACAGGAGCTCCACGAATGCTGATTGAAATATGGTTGGGTTGCAGTTTGAAAACAGGTATTGCAGTTTGGAGCCCTTGGTTCTGCTGTGATTGCGGAAATAGACGGCATCTTAGTGTTCTGCACCAGCATCATGTGTTGTCTCTGAATCTATGACATTGTGCAGTGCACATCATCAGTGATATCAAGGCTAATTTGTTCAAAAGAAGAACTCAGACGCTCCTGGTGTTAATCTAATAAAAGAGAAAACTCTACTTGCAGTAAAGTGGGAGAAATTACCTGAGAAGCCACACAGCAGACAACACTGGTCAGGTCATCTTGTGAGCACTTGAGGTGAATAAAAAGATTAGATACTTTGTTCAAGGACTGTAATGTATTTGAAGAGGCAGTTGGCAAGTGGCTGAGCCAGTGGTTCATTTCTGACTTTCTCCTACCACTCCAAGTAGGCCTACTTAGCCTACACAGCACAATTATGAGTGCTTCAA
The DNA here is from genome assembly GCF_017589495.1 of Alosa alosa. Lineage (NCBI taxonomy): Eukaryota > Metazoa > Chordata > Actinopteri > Clupeiformes > Clupeidae > Alosa > Alosa alosa. The sequence continues at coordinate 14,044,793 of NC_063190.1, read as the reverse complement.
ATCCACTTTAAGATTTAACACTTGCCTAAACGAGCGTGTCTCTCGATGTGTAACAAGCCTTGCTCCCTCCTCTTTCCTCTTCTTTTCTTCCCTGTTTGTTTTGACTTTCCGCCAACTGTAAAAGTCAGAGGAAGTTGGTTTAGTTTATGGCCTGTTTATGGAGACTGTATGCGCGTGAGCCTTAATGCTCGCGTGCCCCAGAGCTGCATGTCACGTTTAGCACACCACATAAAGAATTTCTCCCATTATCCCAAGCACTGCCCATGATGTTTATGATGTATTGTGGACAAGGTCCTTTTCAAATCTCACCGCTGGGTCTCTCAACTGCAGGGGTGTCATGCAAACATCTAGTCAAGTCGAGTCAATTTATTTTTTATAGCACATTTAAAAGCAACAGCATTGCACCAAAGTGAATCTATGCAGTAGCTGTGTATGGTACAAATGGCTTTCATTTTCAATAAGGTCTCAAGATGGGGTTGTCTTCTGTTGTCAAAATTATTTTTGTGCAATTAAAAAAATGCAGTTCATTCACATCAGGGACTATGCCAAGTCTTGGGTGCAGGACTGAACCTCAGGATTCTAGCCACGAAATCGATGCATTTCCCATATTTCCCTTTTTTGCCCCTGGAATACAATGAATACAACTGTCTTTTGTTGTTTTCAAATGTTGTCAGCCCCACGTTTTTTAAAAAAAAAAACACTAATGAAACATACTCAGTGCCAAGAATTTATTTGAATATTCTTTGAAAAAAATGTACCATAAAAACAAAACATTCCATAAAGAAAACCAAACACACCCTAAAAATGTTTAACACCAACCTAGTAAATAGATGGGGAAAAAAGCTCAAATAAACAATCAGATGTATATCCATGGCCACTGCTTCTAAAAACAAATACAAATAAGAAACAAAACCAATGCATACATGTTTTTAATGCTTTAATATGGTTAGTTGGCTATTGATATAACATGACAGTTAAGCTAAATTATATTACACAATGCACCAATACCTCAGTTACCCCTGCAGTGACTATACCTTAAAATGCAAATGTGGATTGTACTTGTGGTTATGAATCTACATAACTAATCCAGGACCTTTGCTGATTCTGACACACATCCGGCCACTATCTACCATATATGTCCCATCAAAGGTTCAGAGTTGTGCAAACTCTGGGCGACTGCAGTGGAGCTGGAGGACTCTGCACACTGATGGATGTTAACACTCTCTGTGTTGCTCTAGTACTAATGCTAGTACTTGTCTTTCTTTATTACTGTATTTAAAACCTGGCCAAGAAATCCAGACAACTGTGTGAATAGTGGTTAGAGAGATTCTGGGAGATAAATAAATGTAAAAAAAAATCAACTTGGATAATGTTCTTTCTAAACTGTAAATGTACCAGACCAAATACATTTTTATAAAAATATGCTGAGTAACTAGTTTAAGGATGCGTGTTTGATCTCCCATGAAATATTATTTAACTTAAAATAACTACAGGCTTTTGCTGTTGACATTATGGTTTGATCTGTGATCAAATCAGTTTTCCCCCTCCAAAATCACCTCAATTTTAAAATGACAATTTATTCAATCCACAGTGAGTAATTTCATCCAAAAGACAAGAAAGCCTCCAGGGCGGACTAGAAAGGGATTAGAATGGGGCTCTAAGCCAATCTACTCTTTCTCCAGCCTCGTGATCCAGTTCAATGCTACACAGCTACACATAAAGTCAAGTCTGCCATAGGCTGGACACCAAGGCTGTGATGGCCCTCTACTGGCGAAGCTGCGTAAACAGACCACTCACAAACCAAACTATGGACGGGACAGAGGTTCTCCTAATGGACATCCTGACCAGATAACTGCTAATGTTCAATCAAAAGGTGCACCACCATGGTGAGAGGAGTGATCTTACTGCAAGACTGGATGATAATGATTGAGAATGATTTTTAGCAGTGTTAAAGACAAGTCTCAAAGTCCACAATTCTAAACGGTTATTATATGTGTCGATACATAAATAGCCAAATCCTCTTCAGCTCATACCCCTCTTAAATTGAACTCGCCCTAACCTTTACACCAACATGTCAGTGAAAATTCCTGCTAATTAAGTTACAGTACATCCAGGCAAGTGCTCAGAGCCCTTTCCCCCACCCACCCCAAGACATCTACCTTTCAAAACAGGTTGACCTAACTTACACATTAAACTGCGCACCAGATCATAACGTATTATCAGATATTGTCACATTCTCCTAGACAGCTCGCAAAAATTAAGCAGTCAGACAGCAATTTGGGGCAAGTAACCGTTTTCAAATTCAGACGCGTTCAACGTTACTGCTATAGTCACACATCATCCTGCATTACAGGAGACAAGTTTTGGGCCAGTTTATGATCATTGCCTTTCCTTGTCACACTACAAAGGAAAGCCACAAGGTGGCATTTGGGAATCTACACACACACGCACACGCGCACACACACACACACACGCAAAACAGCCAATTTACTTGTTGTGATGCCTCCCTTTAGCTTTAGCCAGTTTACTCAGAGTCTCTGAAAGTATGTTGTCCAATTCAGTACTTTGTAGTTTATGAGGTAATAAAGGGGAAATTAAATTTACATTCACGGCAAACACGGCAGGCTTCTCACTATGACTCAATGGCAGCTGACCACTTCCTGATTGAATTTAACCTTAACAAGCCCAATTCAGCGGCTCCCTCAGTGTGACGGGAACATGGAGGGAATCTCTTCTCAGTGGCCGTCTACCTCACTACAGTCCACTTTGTCCATGCTTTCTCACTGTAAACGTTTGGACCTATGGGAGTGTCAGTGCTTCACTGAACTGGGTTCTTTCTGGTGTATAATGCTACTCTCCATACAGATAAACTCACACAGACATAGTTAGAATAATCAACCATTTCTACCATTTCAGATTGTTGTTGTTTTTCTTTTTTTAAAATACATCAAAGCTTTTATATGCTATACAAATATATAAATATACAAATAAAAACATGTTAACCATTTGTCTTATTAAGGACAAGCATTGGCATGCTGATTGGTTTCAACTATTGACGTTTTCTATGTGCAAATGGCAGAAAGATTTCAGAGAGACGGGGCCAGAGATTCCACTCTGGAGGGCCTGAACCACACCATCAATATCAAGAACATCATCAACCTTCTAGCTGCAGAAAACAGAAAGAGGAGAAATAGCAGCCTAGGATTCGAAAAAACAAAAACAAGCCATTTTTGGCCAATAACATTACACAGATCTTGAGGACACACAATGCACACCAGAGAATCCCTAGTATTCAGGAAAAAAAAAAGTAATTTCAATCAGTTACTGATCAAGGCTTCGAGAGTGAACAGAATAGATCAGACTCCCAAAACCAGTTAAAACTCATGATATCAGTCCACATCACAACCGGTCCTCCAGAGGTGGAACCTCAGGAACCCCAAAGCGGTTTAAAGCGGTTTCTGACTCCTGCGTGGGTTCTGGCTTTTTGGCGAATGAGTGCTACAGTTTTGTGTCTACTTGTCTTCGCTGATGCAGTGAAACAAGGTTCCAGGTTGGTGTACCCGCTAGAACCCTATGGGCTCCTGACGCAGGTAACACCCCCACCTGTGGTTGTTAGAGGATACTGCAAGCAGAATATATCCTAGGGAGTAATATAGTGCAGTCAGGTATTTGAGTTACTGAGTATTCAATCAACAAGTCTTTGTGTATGTCTGATATTGCTAAAGGCTAATAGTTGAAAACAAAAAGCGGTGGGTAGTTTGAACTTTGAACTGTGTAACAGTCATACTGAGATCAAACCTGCCTGTGTAGAAAGAGGGAAAAGGAGAAAGGGAGGAAGGGGAAACTTTCTCTCTCTTTCTCCATATATCACTTCCTCCCTCTCTTTCCCTCTTTCATTCTGTCTGTGGGCTGGGTGGGGTGGGGTCTTGGGGTGAAGTACACTTCCCTTTTCACCCCCCTCTCATCTGAACAGCTCCCTGCCAAGTTTCTCTCCCAATCAGGCCAAGGAGGGCTTTGTTATTGGAAGTGAGGGGGAACCAAAACACTTGGGTTGCTGTTGCAGGGGGGAGCCATCACGATGGCGGAGCATTCTGGTTCTGGTATATGGAGGCTTTTTCTTTCAACAGGTCCAGACACAAGTGACAGCTCCAGCTCCCTGTCGTAGAGAAGAGATCAAATGTTGAGAAAACGACGGCTTCAGATTCACATTCAGGAATACAATGCTCATTGTAAACATAGACATGTTTACATGTTCTGTGAAGAAATCCATAATGAATTATGGATGCAGGACACATTGGGAAATTAAAATCACTAGCAAACAGCAATTTAGACTACAGACTAACCATTTACCATTTGACAGCAATTTCAAGAATATTTAAATAGGTTTAAAATGTCAATGTATATTTCTAGATGCATTATGCACACAAAGAAATATGGTAATTGTCAACCACTTCACTTTAAACTGGCTATAATATACACTAGTCAGAATGTTTGAGTGCCTGACCTTCTGGAGGTTCTGACATGGGCGGGGTGAGACAATACATGTGGTAGCCTCTGTCACAGTCATCACAGAACAGCAGCTGGTCCTGATGACAGAATGTCACAAACACTAAATTACCCACAACACACTGGACTGCACAAAATGGAAAAGTAATTAACAGTAATTAACACACACAAACACACACCCGTGCTTAGTTACTGTCCAGTAACAAGGGAATGAATTACTGTAGCCCTCTTTAACTTGTAAGGGAAAAGCTATGGATGGGAAAGCTACGGAAGCCCTGGGGGACCAAGCTTAAGATCACAATAATTTTTAATAAGTCCTTTGGATTCAATCTGGATCATTGTGGTTTGCAGTTCATTGTAAAGTTCTGCACTTTCATTTGCCAAGAACACGAGAGAGAAAGTGAAAGTAACTTGCATCATTTTCTGATGTGCCGCAGATATTGCAGCACTTGCACTCAATGCACTGCCAGCGATACGTTTTCACTGCCGCCATCATTACAGGCGTGAACTGCAGACACGAGGGATGACCTGCAGAAAGAGAGAGAGGGCGCAAAAGACAGAGAGATGAGGAAAGGGGGAGTTGGGGTCATGTCACAAACTGTAAAGCAAACCGTTTGAATAAAGTGTTAAGAGTACTTTGGGGTTAAGAGTGACAAGCTCAACAGAAACAGAAAAGAAAGAGAAAGATAAAAGAAGAAGTTATAAATTAAAAAAAACATTATAGACAAATAACCAAACACCACCATGTGTACTGACCCGAGCGTCCACAGTCAGAGCAGGAGACCAGCTCCTCTGACTGGCCTGTTTTCTGGTTCATGTTGGAGTCGCCCAGGCAGAAGTCACAGTAGTTGTTGGGCAGGGCCAGACCGTCAGGCCCCTTCTTAGGTGCTGAAGGACAAAGCACATCCACTAATATAGCAGCTGGACAACTGGTCCCACCCAACTTTTAATCCTCCAAAGATTTCAACAGGTCAAGATCTATCACACTCAAAATTAGATTAGAATTAGAAAATTAATTACAAAATTAGACACAAAGATAAATTCAAATAAGTAGCATTATACTGACGAAACAAATCATTGACCATTAAAGGATTTTTATTCCATCTGACAAACAAACTCTATATATTCTTAAGCATTTGATTCTCTATAAACTATATATACTATACTATATTATAGTGTATATAGTGTAACTAAAGCATAAAGATTTTGTTGGGCATGTTTGGTGCAGCTAGCTTCATTCTGATTGGGCCCTCACCCTTGGGCTCCTCTGGTTGGGGCGGGGTTGCTGTGCGAAGGTCGGCCTCTTCCTCCTTCTCCCCCTCCTCGTCCGCCAGATGAGAGTGGGCGTAGTGGTAGCTCAGACCTGGCCGGTTCTTATAGCGCTTCCCACAGACTGCAGACCAAGACAAATGGGCACATTTCAACAGACACACAAACTAGCGCACGTGCACACAGGCATGCAAGGACACATGCACACACACACACACACACACACTGGTGAGTACCCACGCAGGCACACACACACACACACACACTGGTGAGTACCCACGCAGGCACACACACACACACAGACATTCTCTCTCTCTCTCTCTCTGTCTCTGAAATCTCCTTCCACATGGCAAACATTCATCCACAGACTTCTCATCTTTAAACAGTAGATTTTCCTTCTTAAACATAGAAAATGAGACTTGTGGCAAAAGAAGTAAAATCATTATTAAACAATATTTGGTATTAGTTTTTTTTTTCATACCTAAGAACCTGTACCTAGGATTTAACAACCACTCCAATGTCATACGCCCTTTGGGAAGTCCGGCTCTATGTGGACACAGCTGTCCACTGGCTTTGGCTAAACACAACAAGGAGCTTCATCAATAGAGGAGAGGATCCCCCACTTGTAACCCAAACAGCACAAATCAACAAACAAGCCTTATGAAAAACTACTGGCAAGGGCAAGGTCAGGCACAAACAAATTCTGCTTCACTGTTTGAGAGGAAAGGCCTTCCACTGATTAATTAATGCAAACTTCACGAAAGGCAACACCTCCACAGACAAGAGAACCATCACCTGGCAAACTCACGGCTCCCAACGGGACAGCTAACCTTGCATGTCTTCCTTTACAAAAAGCACAGAGGCAGGGCAAACATCCACACTGACCTGCCCTGCCAAAACCTCAATCTCTGATCTGCCACAATGAATGTGGTTCACATTTTACAGCTGTACCACAAAAGGGCTTCAGGCAAGACAGGCAAAACATAAAACAGACAAATTACAGATGGAGGCTGAGGCCAAATTGAACTTCTATTGCTGGTGCCTGTATGGAGCCAAGGTTCATCACTATTCTAAGTACTAGAACCCTAGAACTACTAGAGTTCTGGACTGGAGTTTATTACATTATTAATATGTTTATTTCAAACATTAATAAATGGGTGGTTCCCCAATATTTTAATGAAACCTTTCAGTAAATTCAAAAGGAGTTGTGAATGAGTTTCAACTGACCATAAAACTTTCAGCGCTGCAATTCATTAATACACTTATGCAATTGAATGCTTCATTTCATGCAATTACATGAACATCAACGTGTTTGGTCTGTGGTCTGTAATCAGGCTGATCTATAAAAAGTTTATATTCAATCAACACAGATAACAACGTGGTGATGAAATCCATGAAACACTGCAAGGATAATTGCGTCAGCCTGTTGCCCCGAATGAGATCGCTTTACAAGTGTTTTGTTCCAGTGGTTTGTACTCGTAAACATTTCAAACGTTATAGTGAACTGCTGCAACTCTGCTTTCAGCAGGTCTCTGCCGTTTTAGAGTAGGCCAACACAAACGGGGCTCATTCTGATTATTCAGCACAACCACCTAAACTCACACCACATACAGTATCAAACCAGTCAGGGAAACACATTCTTTCTCTGTGTGTTCAGCAAGTTTGGCCCTTAAATAATTGCATGTGGACAAAAAAGGTGAAAGCTTGATGGACGAGCAAAATGCATGGAAAAGGATGTTTAGTTTTGCATGTTCTTTCACATTTTGTTTCAACTTGTGTTGTTTCTGTACAAGTCATTAGTGAGCCTAGATAGCCGTGGCCCATAGAGGCCACTAGAGGGTGCACTATCAAGCCAAACATCCGCTGCTATCCTGGGGGGTCTTTCAAAGATGATGCAACTGTACGGTTTCCTAAAAGAGGAGAGTTCAAAAGATGTGGGTTAGTGGCGAGGCAGTTAGAGCAACTACGACAGGGACACAGTGGCTGCAGTCTTCTGCTGTCATGACCGCTTCAGGCAAAGATGGAGGTCAGTCACAAGATGGCAGGGATGGATGCAGCACATGACAACAGACTCGTTCTGTGTTCCCTTACTACACTTCTACTAAACCTCGTCCCTCTAGCTGTTTTTGTAATTTCCACCAAATTGGCATGGGTTAGACGCAAACAAAGCTATTTCAATGTACATGTACTCTTCCCATTTAAAATGAGTTCCATTACATTTGACCTATTTGGGAAGTGTTTTGATCACAGACATAGCTTTTCTAATAAAAAGCCACAGCTCGATAACGGAGTTGTACGCAAACACCAACAGGCTGTCCTTCACCACTGTGCAGCATTCCAACATAATGCTTAAAATCAGCCCACATGAAAGAGGGCCTCAGAGTGAATCTCTCAGCATAGCACAGCTTCTGACAAGTCCATGTTCCATCTCTTCACAGCCCCGCCCTTCACTTCCCTTCCTCCTTCATACTCTACATTCACTCAGTCACTCCCCCGTTACCTCCCAAAATCCCACAACTTGCACGAAGGCAATACCAGATCTCTCCTCAACATCACCCAGATAATGGCACCCTGTCAAGCTTCTCCTTCACGTTCTGTGCTCGGGTGTTAGTGGTGAAAGCTAAAAGCTGCTTCAGCCTGTCCAGTCTCCTCATTTATCAGTGCTTCTGAAGGCATGGCAGATAAGGACGGACGTTCCTGTGAAGCAGGAGACTTGTGCGTGGCGGCTCTTGGGTTAGTCAAGGGGGCCTTGCCAACAAGCTGCTCTTTCGTCCTTTTCCAAAGAAACACACACACACACACACACACACACACACACACACACACACACACACACACACACACACACACACACACACACTCTAACACCTTCACAGATCCAAAGAAAATACTGGCTTTCCAAATCTCCCTCATTCCCTCCCTCAACCCCCCCCCCCAATAACACATTCACTCAGTGTAGCTTTGACCAGTTTGTAAGGCAGCTTGAAACAAAAGCAGAGGCACTATTTCACTCTAGGGAGAATGGAAGGAGGTGAAGAGGAAAGGGAGACTATGATGGACATGGCACGGGACCATGAGCTTTAAGGGGATTTACTAAAGCAAAAACACAGGGCAGAGAAGAGGGAGGGAGAGTCATGTAGGCATGTTGAAAATAATGAAATATGAAATGGAGATAGACATTTCACATGACAAGAGGAAGAGAAAGTGCCATTCCAGAACTACATTTAACGGCTGTACCTTGTAAAATGTACTGACATAAATCATTATTTTAATGAAGAGGTCAAAATTGACCGAATTTAGCCATTTTCTGTTCAAAAAGTCACAAAATGTCATGCTTATATGAGTGTCAGTTGTGACAGGACTTTAGTTAGATTTCCAATCTTTGATGATGGCAACATAACGAGACCTTTAAACATCAGCACGACAGACTTGGTTTGGTGTTAGACTGACTGTGTAGAACAGAGTTATATTAAGGATACATTAGCACACCATACTGTTATTTTTCATTCTCAGTGAGCTGAGAAATCAGCATCGGCGCGGAGGCTCACTAAGGGGTGATTTAAACATGCCCCCAGGCCAGGACACCCAGCTCATGCTGCAACATGCTACAGCTCAAGCTTCCTACTGTCCTACTGACTGACTCAGCTATGTTAAGAGTTACATGTTTGGAGAACTGAGTTTGGGAGAATGCACAGACCAGAGTAAGGGCTGTTTAAATGGCCTTATAGATATTATAGACATTATGGGTAATTAAGAGAGCTCTCTTATGCATGTCTTGTTATGAGTCAAGTCTTTAAATGTATTAGGGCTAGGTCTTAAAATATCAAAAAGGCATGCCCTGCAATACTGTACCAGAGAGCCTTGTAAAAAATAAAGCTGGTCCAGCACTTGTGGTACTAAAATTCAATACCTGCCAATATCGTCAATCTATCCATAAGCACAATATTTATATTAAATAATATTAAAGGGGTGGGGGGGGGTGTTCTATGTCTATCAATCTCTGGGGTGATGGTGAAGGGAATACTCTGTGCCTTCTTCATGTAGGGCAGAGGGGAAAACACACACACACACGCACACACACACACAGTCAACATTCAAGAAAAAGAAAGAGACAAAACAAGCAGACTGATGAGCAGACACAAGGCGAGGAAAATAGAGAAAGGAGTGAGAGAAATATACCTCGTTCAGAAGGTTTTGAAATATGCTTTTGTTTGAAAGTGTCTGAAAGAGAGAACAGAACAAAAAAGAGAAAAAAAAAGGGAGAGAGAGCACAGACAGAAGGGACTCAGAGTCGTACAGCCACATACTTGTGAAAACCAGGAGAAAGACAGAGAGAAAGGAAAATAAAACCCTGTACACGATCATGACATGAACATAGAGACAACACAGTGAACAGCATACAGTGAAAACTGTTTATTCAGACAGCCTGTCGGACTAATATTAGCATCACATGAGGACAGTTTTGTGCTAGTCCAAAATGTAAACGGTGAAGCTATGAGAAGAGAGCGTAGTAGAGTTGCAGTAAGAAACTTTAAACGATGCTCTTTCTGACTGCTCAACTAGAGTGGTTTTATTCAGAGCAAATTTGTCACTGGCGGTGGACACTACAATAATAATATTCAGAATGAGTTGACCACTACAAAAATAAAAGGTGGGTTTACAGTTTATAGAATGACTACTGTTTTTTGTTGCAGCGACAGTTTATGGTTTTCAAATTTTCCTGACAGTAACTGAATGACAATTATTGTTGCTTGCTAAAAAACATCCCTTTCTCCCCATTGCCAGCTATGAAAGTTGTGGTCATAGGAAATATAGTTTATAATTTACTCACTCCATAATCAGTGTGAGAATTGAATTATTCAGAATGCAATGCATACGTTTATACAACGTACAAATTAGAAGGTATTGGAAGAGTAATAATGAACTATGAAACACAATATTCATACCGTCAATCACAGCAAGCAAAAAACAGTTTGGAATCTACTTCGTCGCCGCTCTGTTTGTCACTGCGACATGTCATTCTACCATCTGCAAATCCACCTCCAAATATAAACTAGAGTTGAAAAATGCGCTCAAACAGAGGCATCAGTTACTAATGTCAATTTATGTGGAATCAGATAGACAGATGGGGAAGAAAGTGAAACAGACATAGGACATGACAGGACATGACAAGACAGACAGAGAAACATAATGATAGACAGAAAAAGATAATGTCAGACAGACAATTCTTTGGTTTAGCAGTTTTTGGTATAAAGCAATTATGGCAATAGAAAGAAAGACAGGAGAAAAAAAAGACAGAAAGTGAGAGAGAGAGAGAGAGAGAGAGAAAGAGAGAGAGAGAATGAATGGGAGAAGGAGAGAGACAGATATGAAGGAGAGAGAGGTGGTGGCCCTGAAGACCCAATGCTAACATGAGCTACCCCTTAATGAAATCCCCACCCTCCAGGCCCACTAGGATGTATGCGTATGCACGTGATCAGGTGTGCGTGTACTTACTATCGCAGGCATAGGGCTTGTCTCGGTCTTCAAGTGCAGCCGCGGCATCCAACTTCTTCCGGGCGCTGCTGACCCCACGACCCTAGCAAGAAGAGCAGCATGTGCACATCACATCAGCCTTCATCTCAGCTCCAATAATAATAGCCCACATCCTCCTCCTCCTCCTCCTCCCTACCTTCACCAGTGCCCTCACTCTATGATCACTGTGTCCACACAGTTCACTTATGGTCCATTTCATGACCAATCACCTTCATGTTCATAATTATCACTCACAATCAGCCTCATCAGCTAACATTTCTTCCTGCTCTAATCACATTCTTCTACCCACACCTGCCATATGACACATTCCAACAGCAACCACGAAGGCCCCTTTCTAAATAATGAGCAATCATTCCTGCAAGCTTGCTCGTCACTTACTGCCTGCCTAACTCCTGTCCTGACCCACTACATCTACAATGTCAATGGGATAGCAATTCGGGCCACACAGGCTCTTTCTTGCCATTACCCGTCAAGACTCAATCAAGCCAAAAACAAGCCAAAATGTGGAAACATGAGGCCTGTAGAATGGTGCCCAGCTGTAGTCCATCACTCCCGCCTCACCTTTCCTTTCCCTTTGCCACGTCTCTTGGGAGTATCCTCCTCATAGTCTTCATCATCCAGGTCATCCAGGAAGTCATCAGGCTCCAGGATTCTCTGTGGAAGGACGAGCACAAACCCCTCATTAATCTCCAGCTGCCGTTGCAACCATCTCTAACATTCCTACGAGACGTGCCCTTGAGGCGCGGCGGTGATTTGTCCGGGCACAACTAATAGCATTCCTCTGTTTCTCTCTCTCTCTCTGTTTTTCATTCTCTCATCACTCACTTATTTCCTCCGCACACCTCTGCCAATCTGGTGTTGGAGCACGCCTTCCCCCCCCCACACCAGGCTTGGCAAGAGGGCTACAGCAGGAAGCCAGCTGGCCAACATGTGGCGTCAACACCACACTACCTGCCAGTGAGTGGGAATGATAATGGTACCAGTTAAGATGTCAAACATTAGAAAGTGATTTAGAAATGTGATTTGACAGATGGAGACGGTAAAGGGATCCATCTCACCAGCTACAGTTGCGGAGACTCATTTCAGCTGAGCATAATAAACCAGTAAGGATTTCTGATGCACACCAGAATGCATTTACGCTTCAGAGTAGTTTACTTTGTTTTGCAATTTACTATGCAGGTCACTTATCTATCCTTTTCAAAGGATTTCACAGAATATGAACATATATACATATAGTCATATGTCATATGAACATACATATAGTCATGTTCTTTCTGGTCTCTGTTTGACTTCGGTAGTGGCAGAAGGAAGTGCTTGCAGACATCAAACACTCCTTCTAAAAATATCATGGCAGACCTAATGATGACCGGCCTTCCACAAATGCAGTGATGTGATCATGTGCAGTGATTTCACACTTCTTCAGATGCACCGCAATATAATATTTGCACATGTTTCCGGTACCTTCCGTACGCGTGTGGCAGTATTAAGGCTCCCGGTACTGTACTCCGACCCGCTAGGGTCGTCCTCTGGTGCCCGGAGCTCGAGTGCTGCGCGCTTGTCCAGGGGCTCGGCCTTCAGAAGCGCCTCCAAACTGCTGCCGTCGGAGGATGTGAGGGCGTCTTTCTTCAGGCCCAGGTCCAGCTCTGTGAAAAACAGCACAAGGAAGGTTACACACACACACACACACACACACACACACACACACACACACTTTGTTCTAGCTGGTGAGCTAAAGAAAAATCTACCAAGTGATCTACATGGACACTTTCCAAAAGCACAAAGGCCGAGCAGAGCCCATATTAAATAGCAACATTGAAATTACAGCCCTGTGAGACCAGAATCTAGTGGAGTTCAGCCCAGGCCAATGCAGACTAGTACAGCCTGGCATGGCATGCATGGCACAGACTGGCACCAAACAGCCAAGGGCTGGCAGAAGAGTGGGTTACCTGACTTAAGGGTGGGGAAGGCCAGCCGGGGGTCTTCCGGTGGATGGGCCCTGCGCTTCTTCCTCCATCGCCGGGCAGGGTAAGTATACAGCTGTCCTGGAGCCAGTCCTACAGACATATAGGAGACAAAAACAGAACCCCAAAGTTAAACTGATTTCAGTCCACCAATATAATCTATGTGGTCAGATGGCGTTGTACACAGAACTGACCAGAGATTTACAAATAATAAATATGTTATAGGCATCTTAAACTCTCTGGCCTGAGAGTCAGCGTTGGCAAGGGGAAACGATTGACCTACACCATGAGCCACAAAGGAGATTGTGTAACCTTAAACTAATCCAGGGCTTTAACTTGGTCAAAGGGGACAGGATCATGGCATCTTTAGTAATCATCAGTACTTGCTGGGTGGATTCTCCAGGAAATTAGAGGGGAAAATATACAAAATATACAAAGGCTGAGAGACCTTCACGCTCTCTACAGAAACACCACACTAGGCACATAAAACAGTAGAAGGACAATGAACAAGGGCATTTGACGGTGTTGGAAAAAATATTGCCAACTAGTGACCTACTAGTGAGAAATGCACAACATTAAACCACATATTGGAATATTGGGCCCAATGCAAAACATTAACCCACATATTAGAATATTGGACATAATGCTCTATTCCACTTTCTCTCACAGACCTATTCTACTGGAAAGAAGAAATGTAGTGCACATGCATCACCTGGTCCTCTGTGTCTCTTCTCCATCCAGATGTAGCAGTTGCTCTGGGCAACTCCTGTCTGGGAGTCGAGGAAGGGCATCCTGACGCTGCGCTCCGCACACAGACGGGCGTTGTAGTTATGGCACTGTTCCATGGCATCTCTATAGTACTGCTCCCCCAGCCTGTGAGTGACCCACACACACACACACACAAACAAACAACAGCACATTAATAGCCACACAAACAGAAGCAAATTATATGTTCATGCACAAGAACATGCCGCTGTGTGCACGCACACACAACCCATAAGCAGAGCAAAAGGACAGGAAAACCAAAGGTCTCACAGGCAGTATAGATGGCCTGACCCAGACTAACACATAAAAGTCTCTCCCCTTTGATTAGGAGAAGGCCAACTATATCAGCCTCCTCCAACACCCCAGAGCTGGTTACTGTTCTGGCTTAGCCTTGACTGTGAGGGGATGGGGGTGGGTTGGGAGGAGGACAGGGGGCTCCACCAATCTCCTCAGGTCTAAAATCAGCTTAAGATAATTAAACTTCAAAAGGCCTTTATGGTCAGCCAGACTCCATCATCACAGGCTGCGTTTCAGCAGGGCTTAGACAACAGTGGGAGAGACTGAAAGAGAATGACAATGTAAGCAATGGCTATGAACAGCTGACACAGTGTGTGTGTGTGTGTGTGTGTGTGTGTACAGGTGTACATACAAAGGACATTACATTTGGACAGTTGACAGAATGTGTGCGTGTGCTCAACTGTGGATGACCAAGTAATTGTGTGTGAGGAAGAGAAAGATATAGAGAAAGTGTGTGAGAGAGAGAGAGAGAGAGAGAGAGAGAGAGAGAGAGAGAGAGGAGAGTGTGTGGCTGCAGCAGTAGGGAACCAGACTGTGTCATTGTGGCCCTGGCCAGAGGGAGGAATGCGTCAGCAGGTGCTCTTTTGTTGGCCTGGCAACAGCTAACTGCCTGGAAAGGAACAGGGTTGCTTGCAGCACCACTACCGCTGCCCCACTTCCTCGCTACCACTCTCACTGCTCTTCTGAGAGGCCCCGTACTTATGTCAGCAGGAGGAACAAAAAGGCCCAGCCCAGCTAGCACACACAACTGGTGAGGGTTTGGGGCTAGCCCTGGTGATGGAAAACCACAGATGACTAAAGCTAAACCACTTCTGATGAAACGCATCTGACACTCAAAGTCTCTCTTGGTGGTATGAACCGAAGATACCTTAATTGCTAGTAGACTTCTATCTCATTACTGTTAAAAATATAATATAAAATAGCTCACCATTTACCCAAAGAGTGTGATAAACTTTTGTATTGTTGCATGTTTTGTATTACATGGGACGGGATAATTATACCGCCACGTATTGCTAATTCAATCAATACAGAAAATGCATTTTGCACAATATATTTCAGGAAGATAGGAGGACATACGGAAACTAAGCATCTTACTTCCTGTAATAATGCCACTACATTACAGATCATTTTCTCTCAGACCCAGACCCCTCAGCTGAACACTACAAGGGTAAAATTAACGTTGCACCACTACAATTAACTTTTTAATTCTGCCATCCATACAAATCTGTCAAACTCTTGTAGACTCTTCTTCACAACACCTCGGAATCCTTTCAAAACGTCACATTAAGCAACTAGAACTACTAACATGGCGACGTAATCTGTTAGTTAGCTAACGTTAAGCGGCCAAAACACATTAACGTTGGGTATCCAAGCTGACATCGGAGACAGCATTTGACTACTCGGCGAGCTTAGGCAATACAGAGAACACACACCAAGCTAAATCTGATTCCCCAAACGCCACTAGCTGTGACACGTTGCTTATGACAGTGAGTTCTCAACCACGAGGATATTTTGATCACTGTTTAGATCAATTAGGTACCGATAGCTAAAGTTAACGTACATTAATCAGCTAAAGTTAACTTTAGCCTAAACATTATTTTAACTTAAAGTTGTATTTTGGGGTATTTAACTGGACCAATATGGCCGCGTATGGCAGAACCTTAACAATAATTAGCTTGGACAGTAACTAGTTTATCCCCAGGCAATGTGCACAATTTTCTGCAAGGTAAAAATAATGATCGAGACAGTCAACTGGAGTGCTAATGTCACTTGATCTGTGACACCACCTGCGATATTAACAACTCTAGGAACTGCAGCTGAACGCCTGACAGCAATGACCGAGCCAACCACAACCCCTTCGTTTCATGGTCGATGGTTGTTCTCGACAATGTAGCTAGCGTTACCAAGTCAAATAAAAGGTAATAACTACTTTTATTAAGGTCATTCATTTGCGGAAGTTTATGCTCAGTTCAATGACAAAAAAAACATGACATAGCTGTCAGGCTGGGTCGTAACGAGTCGGTGATTGAAGTCAAGTAGCTAACTAGCTAGCTGTGGGGAAGGTAGAACGCGAGTGCATCTAGCGACTGTTGTAAATGTTGGCTATTTGAACAAACTCGTTTTATATAACGAGTAAACACATATGTCTGCCTTTCCTTTCTAATGTACCATTGTTAAAATAGAACAAAATATTCTGATTTGACATGAGTACCAAACGAAAAACACTTACAGTTTGACAACATTCTCCACGACGGCCGCCATCCTGGTTCGCCTACGCTTCACAGTTGGCAACTCAGTGCATGCGCACTTAGAAGAATCAGCTCAAAAAGGTCATGATACTCAGGAAAAGGTGGGACCTGTCAGGGACAGGGATGACATTCTTGCTTTGGATAAAGAAAGAAATAAAGTCCACGCCAGTGTAAACACATTAAATAATTAGTCATGTAAACATCTAATTTGAGACAATTTAATAAAAATCTACAAAACGTTAATCACACACAATGCATCAGTTGACAAAGTCCTCTATTTGGCAATTAGGGTTAAGTAGTAGGCCTAGGCTAGGCTATACAATTTACCCATGTAGTCGAGGTGATGGTTAAGATAGGCTTTTTCATGCCGTGTGAAATAACACAATATTGTGAGCCTGCTCGCCATCGAATGTGACGAAATAGCCAATTTAGACTAGCCTACTTGAAAACTTGCCTGTTGATGATTCGTGTAATCCAGAATTTATAGACTGTATAAATGAGGAATTTACGGGGAAACTCATTTGACTATGTGATATCCTTATGTGTCCGCCAGGAGGCTCTGCTGAGCTTTGTAAAGTAAGCATTCTGAAGACTCAAGTCTAACAGGACACGATTAGGCCTACTGTGTGCTTTCTCAGCGAGGCCCTCATGACCCCAAAGCTTTAGTCACATCCTGCAGAGCTATCATTGTGGCTGAGGACATATCCTGTTTTCCTTCTCGTGTGAGTAAGTACTGTTACTCACTACAAGGGAGTGTCATGAATAAGGCAAAATAGCTTCACACATGCAGACCATAACCTGAACCAGCTTGGTATGGCTAAGTAAGCTATCTAGCCTCCAAGGTAGGCTATTGAATGGTGACTATTTGTACAGTAGGCTAGAGCATGTAGCCTCACTATAAGTAAAAAGAAACCTGAGGCTCGGTCCATATAATCCATCGAAATAAATGTTTTGAGCATAGACCTATCACCAGTCAACTGTCAATAAGTGATTGCAGAAGGAAAACAACCCCTTATCTGGTGGTTTTGCACAGTGAGCTTAGATATATCCAAATACAATAACACCCTTCCAAGTGGGTGAAGGGAATGGAATATCAAATGAGGAGCAAGAGATTAAACAAGTCATAAGTCTCTGAATATTGTCATGTAATGATATATAAACATTTTTTAAAACAGTTTTATTGCATCTAACCTGATATTAAAGATCGGCATCAAACTATTCTTTCCAGTGGACACCACACAATTGCTGTAATGATTTACTTCTCATATCAGAGTGTCGTGAACAGTAGACAGATGCAAAGACACATAACCAAACAATCCTGTGAGTGTCTGGAGGATAATACTCTTTATTTTGCCCTCCACCCCCACCCACCTCTAAATCCCCCTCCCCTCTTGTTCAAAAACGGCTGACAGGTTTTGAATACAGCCCACACACTAAGAACCGTGCTTAATGGATGGGAGCCTCCCTCCCTCTCTCTCTCTCTCTCTCTCTCTCTCTCTCTGTCTCTCTCTATCACTTTTCTCTCCATCGCTCTGAGACATACAAAGACATGCATACACATTGCGAGACGCTGCACTTCAAACACTAATAAGCGAGACAGATGGGCGGGGGAGACAGAACAAGAGGGATAGGAGGAAGGAAAGCACAACACAAAGCCTAATGATTTTCAGTCTTCAGCTTTAAGACTCATTCTTCCTGGCATAACATACATTTAAAACATCCTTTGCATAACGTAAAAAAAAAACTAAAAGCATAATGAAATTGTACATACTACACCCATGAAGAGTGAGTGAGAGTCTGTGAGGGGAGTGTGTCAACCTTCTCATTTGAGCTCACCTACCCCAGCCCACTAAGGCCTCTCATTTGTGGGGAAGTGCAGACAGACAGAGAAACAAAACACAATTGTGCATTTGGGGAAAGGGTCTTTCTAAACGTCCCTCGGTCTGTTTTGGATCAAGATTACATAATTAACCACTCCCCTTTCTAAAGAGTGTGGTTTCTATGAGTGAATCTAGTAGGCTACTTCAGATGAGTATATTGATGCACATACACACAGGGAAAAATCTCAATCTATTCTTACATTGAATAGATAAACAACAGGTTCACATAAAAGCTTTGTAAAATAACTGAGTAGCTAGTATAACTTTTGAAAAAAAAAAAGACTGTTGAATGTGGAATGTTTTCCACATGGCAAAATACTTCCTTTGCACTACACCTGCATAATGGATTTGTGAGTCATTCTTTTACATCATCACCAAAACATTCTGATCAGTAAGTGTTCTTCTGGAAGTTTCTTCAAACAACCCCCTCCACCAACCCCCCACCCCCCGCCCACCGCCTGCACTGCGTTCTTTAGCCAGTACCTCTACAGTTACCACGGAAGAGAAGTGGGCTTTTGAATGAAAGCAACATTTTAACAAACTCCCTCTCTCCCAAGCCCTGTCTCTCTCTCTCCTCGGTCCCCTCTCCAGGCCTCCTCAGACGCCCCACCTCCCACTGCCCCCAAAGCGCATTCCCATGGAGCTGGGGTTGGCAGGGTCACGGGGCGGGTGTGCTCAGGTCCCTGTGTTAATAAAGCCGCTTGGAGCGATTCCCAGGGCTATTCAGCAGAGTGGAGGGGGGCACAGCAGCACTGAGCAAACACAAATACATCATGTATACACAATACACACACACACACACACTTAAACTCACACACACACACGCACACACACACACACACACACACACACACACACACGCACACACTTACACTCAAACTCACATTCACACACACACACGCACAGTCACACACATACACACACACTCACTCACTCTCTCACACACACACACACACACACACACACACATTACTCCTCATGAACAAACACATCATTCTGAAAAACATACCCGCTAAAACCCCACACACACTTTCCCTGTTTTTCTTTCCTAATCCTCACACTCAACATGCAGCAATTTGCCTCTCTCTGAGGCGTGCTGTTATAGAGAACAGTTTTGGCATCATCTTCAAATGGATTTTGATGGTGTATGGTCATGTGAAGGACAAATAAACACATCTTTCTAAGTATGTGGTTGGGATCTAATCACACCAGAAAAAAGTTTACTTTACTTTTTACTTATCCTGAGGGAATTTTAGAATTCTGACAATGCTTTTGATTTACAGCATTTGCACAGGCAGTTATGTTGCTCAAAGACACTAGCCTGCACGCTATGCTTTTACCCATTGCTATCTGTGCGGATCAGGGCTGTAGTCACCATAGACACAATATTCAAATATGACCAAAATGCCCCAATATACGGACATAGAAAAAGAAAGAAATAAAATAACGCTGTAGGCTACTATAAGAAACTAACAAACACCACCATCTGAAATGTAATCAAATGTAAATAACGCACAAATTAGTAGCCTTGTGATGGTTCCAGAGAGGGTGCACCCCTGAGGGGTTTGTCCTGGTCGTTTTGCGTTTTTCGTAAGTGCCGTGTGCAGGGGTTCATAAATCCATCCATGCCTATGTCTGTCAAAAGTTTGGAATACCCTAATTGATTGACTTAACTAATGACTTGTGATTTTTAGTCATATTTTTCATGGCAGGAAATGTATTGAAATTCTATTTGGGGGTCCCACCACAGATTTGGTCCCCCCATCCCACCTTGGTGCGGATGTTGGTGTTCGTAGGGCTTTTATGCAGGTAGCATAATAGATTTAGAGCAAAACTCTGCATTGTTGTTCTAAATCTCCCTCTAACACAATCCCTCCTTCTAATAAACAGTTTTGTTTTTCACTAGTCCCCTGCCTCTACCCACCCTACATTCACTGTATTCACTGTGGTCTGGGACTGGTCCATTGGGTTATGGGCAATGCTAATGGAATCTAAATTATATTGGGCTGACAGTGGTTGGATCTGTCATGTAATTACACTGAGGCGGTAATGCAAAGCAAGCAACATCAACAACACATACTACATCTTATACTAATGGGTCCTCTAGATAAACTATTCACTAATTTGAAAAAGTATGTAGATGATTGATGATCTCTCTCCACTTGGTTGTTTTTATAGTGTAATCGAAACTTGAACTGTCTTTAGCCAGACTACCATGTCCTTGTAGTGCACACAGAAAAATAGACACAGCATGCAGTGTTTCTACACAAAAAAGAACATTTATTTATAATCATGTACAGCTAGGAGTCAACATATATTTCACCTTTCACCCAAGTGCACAAACGATCCCAGCATGTAACACCATAACTAGTCATCACAGCAGCAGCAAGATTGTGTCCATCTTGATGTCCAGAATAGTGTAGAAAAATACACTGAAATGTTACAAAGTTTCCTGTGAATGCATCCATATTCATAGCTGTGTAAAGTGGCCTTCCAGTTGAAACAGAACCACCGTTAGCATTTAAAGTGATCAGACTTAGTGATATTTTGTGTCTGTCCATTGAGATTAAGCCAGGAAAAGCCACATACACAGACATATTTATCCATGTTAGGGTTGTAATGTCCTGTCTATATTGATGATACTCTATTTAGTGTTGTTGAGATCAAGACAGGAAAGTAGTGTAGTCACGGTGACAGTTAATGATGAGTGTCTATTCCCACTTGATAAATGTAAGACTTCATAGGCACCACTGGCTCCAATGGAAGAGGAGGAGGTTAAGGAGACGCACTGAAGTTCTCATTCAAATCCCAGGCACCTCTCATTGAACTAGTACACCAGGCTGAGTGGACAGTGTGAGAGAGCCAGGAGTGAGAGCTCTGCCAGCAGCACAGACCTTATCTAACATGTCAGCCACGCACACATACACACACGCGCGCACACACACACGCACACACACGCGCACACACACCCACACAAAAATGATATCACAAAACTCCAGAACTTTAACTTCCCGCATCTAATCGTGTTCTCAGCATATGAGGTGACATGCACTGTTATCCTGACAAGTAGCTATTTATACACATACACAGCTTATCTGTGTGACTACTAAGTCACATTCAAATAGAGTACAGCTGAACATCTCCTTCAAAACAATATGCTGTCAGATTGCACCGCACGTGATGCAAATATACCTCTTTAACAGTTATGTTAAAGCACCTCAAGTGTTGAAATATTAGACATGATGATTAATGAGAGCAAATATATGTATAAATTACAGTGGTATAAGGTGAAATTAGTGGTTATACATAATGTCAGGACCATGTGTCAATGTGTATCAGGACAAGAAGTCTTATTTTTAGGATTTGTCTATATTTGTGGATTGGCAGAGATTAATGTCAGTGAATTTCGAGACAAAGTGGTTTTGATTAATAACCTTTCTAATGTTGCTCCATTGGTCCTGCTTAAATGGAAAGTTCTTGTGCTGTTTCATTTCATTAAGCTTGTCTGATAATCTACCATTAGTGTCTATGTATACTGTACATTCAACGTTTATATATTACAGAAATTGAAGTGCAAAGTACCCATGCTTAGTTAAAAAAAATCCTCTCTTCTTGGTCTACTTAAAATTCCACGGACCCCTATGGTAAAAACAATTCACATTAAAATCAAAGAAGGCAAAATACAAACAATATCAATGCAAGAACTGTAAAACAGCATGAACTTTCTCTGTGAATGTGGATCTACCTTCTATTCTCAAAACCATCATAACTGCAAACATAAAGCTTAATGTGTGTTTTGCTCTACAGCAAACTTTATTGCGCTTACATAATGCTCATTAACGTCAATTCTCAGAAAGATTTTTTTTTTTTCCTTTCACATTTGTTGTGATTCTCCTTAGTTCAACCACATGTCCATGAAACCCGTGGCTCTTCCAACCACCATGACAAGAGATGAGGCCCCTGAAGAGGTAGGTGCAGGTGGCCGGCCAGTGCTAACACACTAGCGCAACTTCCATGCTCCCTTGGACCTCGACCAGAGACAGACAGAGAGAAGGGGAGAGGGCAGCGGCACAGCTGCAGCTCCCAAAACACACCCAGGAGAGAACAGCGCAAACTCAGACAACCCTGAAGGGCCCCCCTCCACCCTCAACTATCCAAAAGTCAGGCCTCAGAAAACTGAACAGACTAACAACCAAAAACAATCTGCTTTTTAAAGAGGGCTGTCTCACTCAATGGAGGTTTCAGACTCACTCTGATTTGGTCGAATACGTATTTTTTCAACTCCAGTAAAAATGTATCAGAATAGTGCAGTGCGTGGAGCTTGGTGTTTTTTTCTTTGCTCTGTGTAAAAAAAAAAAACACTGCAGTGTTGGACTGAGACACCCGGAGGGACTGGGAGGGGGTCCGCACACACACCGGCTCACTCGCAACACTCAGGATGAAGTCATCACTCCACTCGGAAAAGGTCAACTGTTCCCGCTGTGCATTTTCTCTTTCGAGAAAAAGAGAGAGAGAGAGAGAGAGAGAGAGAGAAAAAAGAAAAGAGGTTTTTGTGCTGAGGAATCCGGGCCAAGGTTGTAGACCGCAGATTGCCTCCAGGACTGAAAACGTTCTCGAAAAGTCAGAGGGGTTTTGCTATACAAGGTATAAAGGAAAAAAACATGTCTAAAAAGTCAGTTCAGTATACCCACACACAATTCTTATCAAGTTCATGTTTCACCAGTCTGACCAGCAGTCCATTCTGTTTAATAAGGAATAGAAATACAGAGACGCTGGGCGCAAGGAGGACATGAAGCTCAGCCATGTTGGAGCTCAGCTGTTTTAGGGTCTTTTCTTTCACAGCGTGTAGAGGTCAGCAGAAGAGTCTCATTGAAAAAACATAGAAGAGAGAGACAAAAAAAGAAAGAAAATAAATCACTCTGAAATATAATAAGCAGCAGTTGGGAAAGCTGCTTCTCTCGCTATTCTCTCCTCCTCTGAGAGAAAGAGAGAGAGAGCGAGCACAAAAACACTAATGCTCACATCAATCCAAGTGTTTCAGCAGGCCAGAGTTTGAATAGGAGACTGTAAAACACTTCGGACATACTTTCCATGGGGAAGACTGATGGATATATCGATAGAGTGGAGGAGTGCTGGGACACAACACGTGTGTGCGTGTTTGTGTGTGTGTGTGTGTGTGTGTGTGTGTGTGTGTGTGTGTGTGTGGTGAGAGAGTGGGAGGAGAGCACTGAAGGGGTTTGGGTGGCTGCAGCAGTCCATTGAGTTAAAGGGAATGGGGTGGAGGTGTGGAAGTGTTTTTGTTAAGGGTGAGATGGGGGGTGGAGGATATTGTCTTCAGGTGTAGATCTCCTGCCTGCCCCCCGACATACAGCCTCCATTGAGCCCCCCCAGGTGCTGGCTGTCCATGATCTGGAGCACCTCGTCCAGGATGGATGGCCCCAGGTCCAGGTGCAGGGACAGCAGGGAGCCAGCGTGGGACAGGTACGGCCTGTCCTGGAGCCCCGTGTCCTCCTCGGGGGTACCGGGGAAGCTCTCGTCCTCGATGGAGCGTGTCGGGCTGAAGCGCGAGGACGTGGTCCGCTCCGGGGACGCCAGCGTGGGGCGGGGCGGAGGCGACGACGTCAGGGCGCGGTCCTCCAAGTGCAGTCTGGGAGGCTTGGGTGGTGGGGCCTGGTTGGGCAGAGGAGGGGAGTGGGGTGCGGTCTGTGGGGGTGATGAAGGGGGCTGGGGTGCGGTGGAGACAGTGGCGGGTAGAGTGAGTGCCTGCACACTGCCGATGACCGGGAGGGACAGCGCGTTCTTGAGCAGCGGTGAGCTCTCAGACGACGGCAGGTGCCCGCTCACGCTGGACGTGCGGCTGAACTGGAACTCGTCGCCGCCCGCGGCGTACTGCGACAGGGCGTGGCGGCCCTGTTGCCCGGGCAACAGGTGGAACTTGCCCTGCAGGAAAGAGAGGTCACCGAAGAGGTCATCGGCGCCGCCTCCACTGCCGATGTGGATGGTGTGGCGGAAGTCTCCGAGCGGAGGGCTGATCATGTCGGAGGAGAGGAGGTCACGCAGCTTCTCCTTCTTGCCCTTGCGGCTGCGGCGCTTTAGGTAGATGGGGGCCTTGGCTGACATCTCCGGAACCTTCCCTCCGGGGCAGCAGAGAGCGAGGTCTTGCAACAGGGTGAGCGAGAAGAGAGGGGGAGCGAGAGAGAGAAAGAGAGGGAGAGAGAGAGTCAGAGAGGGAGAAAAACAACACGGGCCAAAGAAAGGAAAGGAAGAGAGGAACTACAGAGAGGAGCGAGACCAGCAAGCAGGTAGGTCAGAGAACTTTAAGGATAGAGACAGCAGGACAGACAGACAAAAGGAGCTTGGAGTTTTTCTCAGTTTCCAACAGCAGGGGAAGGGGTTTTGCTGTTTTCAGAATCCGACCAACTCCGAAGGTCTAAAGTTCAATTGCCCTGGCGGTGCAACAACACTTCCACAAACAATGCAGTCCAACACGAAAATGTGCACACGCTGTTTTATTCTACACAAATCCCTTCCGACACGTCCCTTCCTGTTGTTCCACGGCGCGGCTTCAAAGATGGTGCCGTCGTCACCAACGTCTCTGAGATGACTTTCCCACCGCTGTCAGCTGACTGGACACTGCGTCAACACCCTCGCCCTGCAAAGGTGGACAGAGAGAAAAGGAAAGAGAGAGGAAGAGTCAGAGATGAACACTTAAAATACTTCTCTGCTGGTGCTGCTTATGCACTAAGGAAGACACAGACTATAAATAGTGGAAGGGCCATTTCCTCCCTATTGGGGGGTCATTGGCTTTATTTACAACTTGAGGGCTCCCAGCCAGTTCCAAAGACAAACAAGAAAAGAAATGTATATATTTCAAGCCATCACAAGACGACACAGACAACAATGTCTTGGACGTAAACATCTTTGACCCCTTTACATAATGTTCTACTCTATTAAGTGAACAGAATGAGATGATATCTCAAAGACACTAAGAAATACACAGACACACACACACACACTCTCTCTCTTTCTCATTCCTTTGGTCTCTCACTCTCTTTCACACACACACAGATGTTCTGGAAAGCCATTTTCTGTAAGTGTGTGTGTGTATCTCTGTGAGAGAAATGCCACACAAACAAGTTTTAGTAAGCAAAGAAGAAGACAAATAAATCAAAATTTTGATTATGCAATTAGCAGGCAGGAAGTTAAAGAGTTTTGTTGTTGGCAGTGCAGTGTTTCCCACAGAATTGAATTCCATTTGTGGTGGTTGGTTTGCAGAATTAACTTGAATGCAACAGTTTTTAACAATTAGCACAGTGTGGTTATGATGCTAACCAGATTTAAGCACATTTCAGTACAACCTGGAAAATCATTGTGTGGTGGTCAGTGTTGATATTGTGGTGGGCCGCCACAAATAAGTCACTGTATGGGAAACACTGCAGTGCACCATGGGAAAATGTGAGTGTGTCCTGTTGGGTGGAACTGTTGCAGCCTCAATACATTTTAATATATAAGTCAGCAGTATAATTGACTTAGTTTGGGCTGCTGAAAACAAAGTCAGCTATATAATGTAATTTATTATGTTTCAATTATTCTGATAATGAGAGTGATGACTATGAACAAGTCAAGTTTTTCTGAACAGGTCAACAAGTTGAAAGTAGACACTGGTTGCACTGTCACTTGGTATAAGTGTACCACCAATCCTTCTATAAACAGAGAGACAGATAGAACACTTATATGATACTTTGTGTGTGTGTGTGTGTGTGTGAGTTTGAGAGAGAGAGAGAGAAAGAGAGAGAGAGAACTATGTGTGAAGCAGCATACCAAGAGGTGAAGTTCAGGTTAAACAACTGTAAATAGCTAACATGCATCTGATATTACAATGACTCACACCTCTCAAGTTACAGGAGTTATTGCTGTGGCTATTAAATCGAAAAAGACAAGACCTTTTCCAAATGCACTTCAGCCACCAATGCATATAAACAGAAAAAAAAGCATAGAACACAGTCATGTGTGTCAGTGTGTGTGTGTGGATGAGCAATACAAAGAGCGTGAGAGAGAACCTGTGTGCATGTGGACATGTAAGGAAATGTTACTGCGCCTTTCCTTAACGTCACTATGACAACCTGTCACTGTCAGCTACTGTGCATTACATGGGCCGCGGCCAAAACAGCCACCACACAATACTCAAGAATTACATAATGCACAACACAGACTTGTGAGCCGAAGTAGCTATACACACACACACACACACACACACACACACACACACACACACACACACAGAGTGAGTGTGTGTGAAAGAGAGAATGCTCCTGGAATGTTCCACTACTGCATAGGGTGAGTTTGTGTGGGAAAGATTTTGGTGATACTACAGTTTATTGTGAGGGATTGTGTGTGTGTGGGTGTGTGTGTGTGTGGGGGGGTAATGTTCTCTCACACACACACACACACACACACACACACACAAACAATGTGAAAAGATCTGGAGTTTAAACACAAGGTATTTAAACAGGTGACAATCAACAGTATCCAACGCAACATAATCAGTAGACAAAACACCCATAGTCTCACTCATACACACACACACAAACACACACAAGACAAAAACATCTCAATTTCACAGATAAGTTCTGGGGCAACAATCAAAATGGATGTTCTCATCATAAATTACTGCTAACATTTAGCAGACTAGGGTAATATTTTGAGATAATGGTATAGTTTGTCTAAAGATTATAAATAAAGGAAATTATATTGTTGCTGAAACTGATTATCTGCCCGATCAAGCCTGGTTGTTTGGGTTTTTCCAGGGATGGCTGGCATGTAAGCAGCCCATGACTGTGACTAATGAAGTATTGTGCTTAGTAAGAGCTGTGTGAGCAAGAGCGAAAAATCAGATGACACTCTCAGAACACTGCTGATTAAGAGACAGAGAAATGTGTGTGTGTGTGTGTGTGTCTGTGAGTGTGAGCATATCTGAGCTTTGATCATGTGCATCACTTGGTATGTGCAGTGAGTGTATGTATATGTGTGTGTGTGTGTGTGTGTATGTGTGTAAGGGTATTACACATATTAAGTGCTAGTGTGTTTATGTTTTCTATTGAGTAGCAATGAAGTGTGTAGTTAAGTGTGTGTTTGACTGTGTGTGTTTATGTGTGTGCACACACTTGTGGCTGTGTGAGCGTGTGTGTGTTCTGTTTAAATCTGTGTGTGTGTGTGTGTGATCAAGTGTCCTCTGTTGGATGTCTCTCTGAGAGCACACAAGTGTTTGGAGAGAAAGTGAGCGAGCAAGAGAGAGCATGAGTGTGCAGACTCACTGGACTGTGTAGATAATGATGATTTAGATAATGAGCAGGACAACAACAGGAGAATGAGAGGGACCATTACTCTCAGCGGCAACCCCCCCCATTCCCAACCTTTTTGTTCAAACTCTCTTTCTCTGACCATTGCTTCAACTGTTGCTGTTGTTGTCTTCTATGAGCCTCCCAGTCTTCTATTCCTCACTGACTAGATTTTCCCATAATGCTCTATATGCCCCTCTCTGTTACACTTTGAGTGACTCTCTGTTACACTTAGACAAGTCTGAATGCTTCCCAACTCTGTTCTCCCCTTTAAGCTTTTTCTATCCATGTTTTAAATGTTCTCTCTTTCATTCTCTCTTTCTTTAGTGGTCTGTTTATGTCAATCTCTATAATGGTCTGAGAAATATAGGCCAAATCCCGTTTATAGACCAATAGACTGAAAAGCAGACGCAATATCAAAATTATCATTATCGAGGGCCACCTAAAAAGGTACCAAAGTAAATATTACTGGATAGGTGGTTATCCAGACTTTAAGCAGATTATCGTCACTGGGGGAAATGCTTTCAGACACTGTGTTCATGACAAAGGCAGAGACCATTTCAAAAGAGATTTACTGGGCCAAACCACCAAATGGACACGTGCTCTCGAAATGAGTGGCTTCGAGGGAAAACATCTATTGTTATTTGGTTTGTGTTTCCTAAATCTACATCCAAAAAGTAGTCAGTCGGTCCACTGAGGGTCTGCTGGTGTTACGGTTTGACTATCTGTGTCAAGGCCAACGGTCAATCTAATCTTGAGTCAACAGAATTCAGGGCTGGGTGACAACATGTACTTTTTTATCATGAGGCACAGTAGAAATCTGCCAAGGATTCAAACATACTCACACAAAGTATTTCTCATAATTTCCACTGCTTCACTTGTAGTGAACATGCTACTTTGACGGACAGTTCAAACAACATCAAGGTCATACAGAGGTTACAATGTTGCCCATAGCCTGAGACATGATGTGCTACCCTTTTGTTACTTTTTCCACTTCCATGTGATCAGATCAGGCACAAAGCTTCTTGCCAGAGCAGCTGTGACTACACCAGGCCACCACCGGTCCCACCGCCACAAAGCCTCAGGATCTGGACAAACCAGAATCCAATGACCCAAATACTCCAAAAGGATTTCAATGCCCCAAAAATCCACTTGGTCAACACTGATGCCACATCTCAGCTCAACAAGCCACCAAAAATGTAGACTGAAATTAAGCCGGAGGAATTAACTACTTGTGACTGATATATCACAGAAATCTTGTGGCATGCAGGTCTTTAGGGGTAGGACACAGCCCCCCCTCCCCCCATCATTCCTCTTATTACTATACACAGATGATTTTTGAAATGCAAACAACACAAATACATGTGGGCGTGGAGGTCATGGTAGAGTAAGGAATCAGCACTGCTAGTTCATCAGAGTAAGTCTATTTCTCAGAAACCGGCTTAGGGAATTCTACAGCATCAGGACACAGTGACTCATATCCTGTCATTGGCAACCCACACCTTGGTGTCCAAAGTGTTTAGGTTTGTTTCAGTTTTCAGGCTCAAACTGGGAAAACACCCAGGACCAAAAGTAATTTTAAAGAGAACTGAACTGCCATAATAGATGCCAATACAAGTGCAGGCAACAAAACGTCTTTCATGAGCTCCATGGATCACTACCATCATAAAGCAAACACATTCAACATTGGGCCGAAAATTGTTTTCATTTCAATTAATCTTTCTTCAACAGTAAAACAAGATTAGACACACATTCGCTGACTATTGCACCACGTTGTTAAAGTAGAGGAAGCGTAAATAACGTAGTTGCCAAATGGATGCACAATGACCGGGCCTCGGAAAGCAGGTTCGTTTGTTAGATAATACATGGAACATACTGTCACAACATTTTTTGCGGTCTCATACCGATTCAGAGTGCACACAATGGAAGCTGTGAGAGTTGAGAAGTGCATTGTTTGGCTCCGCGCGCACTGATGACAGCGGGCCGGTAGCCCGCAAACAATACTGGCACTGTCACCACTGAACTTCCACTGAAAGCGAGGCGAAATGATTTTCTTCATCATAAGTCAGGGGCGTGGGGAAAAGTTTTCATTTTTTGTTTTGTTTTCTGGTAGTTATTGTTTTCTGAGTATCTGTGAGTGTCTGTGAATTTAATACACTCCGGTAACCTCCCTGTGACATAATCCACCTATTCTGTGTTGGGATGAACTGGCAATGTGTCCAAGAAGAAGGCTGAATTTACTTGCTAAATAATCGTTCACATCCATAGTTCAAAGAACGTCACCGATAGCATAAGAGAAACCCATAGTAAACAGTTAGAAATTCTAGTCTAATGCGGAGTTTGTCAGGACCATTGTGAAACAGGTCAACTCAAGGGAATTGCAGATCACAGAAAACCAGAGGCCAGTGAGTTTTGTACCCAAACTGACCATCAACACACAGTCTGCCAGAATCACATATAGTCTACAAAGTTTTCAATAAACACTGTGTAACGGGCTATAATAAAAATCGTTCACCCGCTACATGGAAAGTGGATATGACTTGTCAGCAATACAAATCATATTCTTAAAATATAATGTTTAAACGTGCGCTCTCTGCATTGGAAGTCACAGACTCAATTTATCTACAGACATTCAACATAGCTCCTACAACCTTACGCAATGTAGACTATAAGAAACACACTGTCATCTTAACCCGCTAAACAACAACTGGTTATTACCTTGAAAATCCTATCGCCACTCGTGACAGTTCCTAGTCGACTGTATGATATTCTTCAACAGCAAGAAATCCACTTATGTAGGACAGTGCAGTTTGGGACTGATGACTTAAGCAGTGTCAGGAGTTCACTGCGCAAAGTAATGCTTAGGTTCCGGCGCCATATAAATAACCTGTCCACCTGATACCGTGTGCTATACAGTAAGCATTTGCTGATACTGTAGAACCAGAGAGGCGCATGGGACAAGCCTCTCGCTCTCACGCAGAAACGTGTTCCGCAATAGGCTACCAGAGCACCGCATTCAATTGGACAGTCGTGAAAAGCAAGGAGCTGGATTTCGCCGACAGTTGCCAGCCAGAGACATCACTGATCGCCGTCATAAAATAGAAAGGAATTAACATCCATTTACAAGCCCACCTTTCGGTGAAATAAAACATTAAATGGAGTGATATCAGTTAGAGATATATATACTTACGTTACACTGCCTTTGGCCCGTCTCTGGCCCTGGCCCGAAATCCAGACCAGGGTTTTCTGTGAGCTATAACTGAATGTCACACTTCTTCCTTACTGCTGGAAATTCCAGCGGGTCAAATCCGTTTTAGCGAAGGGAGGCGCACACGCAGACGCACGCAGAGAAGCATGCGCTTACTCACTTTTTAATAGTTCTTAACACACCCATCGGAAACAGATAACCACATCTCTTCTCCATCACCCTCACAGTTTCACTACCACCATCTCTCTATCCTACACACACACACACACACACACACACAGAGAAAGAGATCTCACTCAGTATCTAACAGAACTTCTTTTCTTTCTGTTCTTTCTCTTTATCAGGAAGGAAACTGTTGTACTGGAACGCCAGTTCTCCCATGATTAACAATGTAAGGCAGCCCAAAGGGAGAAACACCCAGGCACTGGCCCCAAGCCAAGCTTGATGCTTAACCTTGCCCTGCCTGACTGCTCTCACTGTCTGCTGGTCACAGCTCCTCCACTTAGACCCATGAGAACTGGAGCCAGAGGAAAGACAAGACAAGGGCCTCAGTGAGTCTGCTGGTCTGCCGGTGACCCTCCTGGAAATGGCTCACAAACTCAGTCCCTCAGACTTGAATATTTCATTTAGCAACCAGCCCACACCAGTGAAACAAGATAACCCTTTCAAGAGCTTTTGAAAATGGTGAATTTTAGTAGGGCAAGGTGAAAAGAAGAGACCAGATAAGATAGAGAGAGCGATATATATATATAGAGAGAGAGAGAGCGATAGAGAGAGAGAGCGAGAGAGAGAAGAAGAAGGGGTGAACATAACAGATGGGGTGAAGACATACAAATTAGAGAAGGAGAAAAGAAAATGAAAAAAAGGAGAGAAATGAACTGATTATTTGGTGATTTAGATTTCCCCAGGACAACAATTTGGTGTCATCAGAGAAACATGTCACACAGTCCCCCCATCAGCACATCAAACAGGGGGACAGGACGGGGGCCGGGATCAAAGTCACCCCCATATGGCTCCACAGACGCTCAAATTCCATCCTCATTACAGGGACCCTTATCACTCATGCAGTCCAAATTGCACACAGTGCCTGATCCCGTCTTTAGGCATTAGGTCTCCGTCTTGGATTATTGAGGCAAAATGAATACATCTGTATACAGAGCCCTTTATATATATATATATATATATATATATATATATATATATATATATATATATACACACACACACTTATCAGATAGTAGGATTCAGTTCTGCCTGGTATGGTCTGCTTTCTAAAAGAGGTTTCCATGTCAAAGAGGATCTTAAGTATTCTGTCAGTTCAAATATATAAAAGTGTGTCTTGCTGTCTCCTAAATCACTTCACAGTAAGGAGTTTCATCTTGGCTTTCAGGATCTCATCTTTCTTTCATAAAACGCTAAGTGTCGGGTTATCTCCCAGCATGAATGAATCTTGCCCATGCAGTGAAGCAGAAACCGTCTGGTCTCACATGTGATTCACAGCGCTGTCCAAACAGTCAGTTTGAAATTACTCTATACCAGAGACAGTAAGAGGTGGGTCTAACTAACTCTTAAAGGCCAAATGACAAAACAGCATAAAATATGGAAGACATAGGGTTTCTCATCCTTTTTTTTTTTAACATAAAATCCTCTTCAATACTCAGAGTTCTCAGGATAAACCACAAGTAAGCCATAAGCAGAACTCAACAGAGAAGAGCGCGCAGACATATGGACAAAAAAAGTCCTGCACAGTAAAGGTGCCACAATTTAACCAGCACTATTTGCTGTGGAACATCCACAACCTGTGTTAAACAGTATGCATAATGGAAAACATATGTATGGAAAGAGTTGCCAATAATATGACCTAACACTAGATGTTTTACTAGACGTAAAGGCTGCTGTGCTCTCCTTAAATCACTCTGTGACCTAAGAGAGAAAGTATTGTCAGTTATTCAGTTATTTAAACAGACAACACCCAACATGTGGAATACAGAGATGCAGAGTCCAAGAGAACCAGATCTGGCTCTGTTTCAGCTGCTTGGATCTGATTCCCCTCTGATGGACATTTGGGCCTAGATTCAATTAGTCATTAGATCACGCTTTAATTTCCTCCCCAAAAAGGCTCTGATACACTCCTGATAGGACGTCTGCACTCTAGTCCAGCCCAGTTACACATTCCTCTGCTGTTTTTTCCTGCAAGGAATTCACTATGATCTGCGAAAACAAACCTGACGCTCCAAAGCAGTGTGTGAAAATACATATTTGGTAGAGAGGCTTGGGTGTAGGATTAGAGTAAGGCATACTTTGAGTTTTTCTCTCACTCTTCTGGTGTGTGTGTGTGTGTGTGTAGGAGTGCTGTTCAGGACCTGGGCCAAGTATTATTGTGTTTTTTCTTTCCTGCACAACTTCAAATACAGTCCAGATGTTTTAATTTTAAAAAGCATACTCAAAGTAAAGGTAAGACAAAATGTTAGAAGGAACCCTCTATTGTATTATAAAGATTTACCAGGAGCATGCAAATGCACTCTCTCTCTCACACACACACACTCTCACTCACTCACACACACACACACACACACAAAATCAGAGACGGGGGGGTATACTCTAAATACTACAGTCCTTAACACTAACTAGGCCTACAGTCCGTGGCCGTATTTAAAATAAAATTTTGATGAAAGTAACGCACGGGGGTCCAAGTGAGGTAACCTGGATAAACAAAGCCACCTGCTCCCCTCAACGACCAATCAGAAGCCCTGCCCTGTGTTTCAGCCTGCATCTGACGGCGCTGCCCTCCCTGATGCATCGACTGTGTTGCTGACTCAACTCCATCCTACTTCCCCGAGCGGACCCGCTTTGAATATCAGCATATAAAAGCATTCCAGAACATGCTGAACCAGGAATTCTTTTTAAACCTCACAGACTTCTGTTACACGCACTACTAATAACGTGGTAGAATTTACCTCTCAAATACAGCAGATCCGTATGTTGATGTAATACAATACAATGTAAAACATATATGCAATTAAAAAAGAGTAACTAACCAACAAACCAGACATCTGAATAGCTGTAGAAGCGCGTGACAAGCTCGTTTCAGTAGGCTAAAGTGTTGCGCAACAGCAAGCTATCTATGTCTCTCTTTCTACAGTATAGCCTATGGAAGGATTAGTCTCATGGGTCATCGGTTTGCTACAATAAGTTTACATCAACTACATCACATAGTAAAAAACAAACAAACATTAATCATTTTGTAATTAGACCAATGCACTTCTAGATACCTAATCATCATCATAAACCATGTTACAATCTTATTCGATCCAGTGTAATGGTTTGTGACTGCTGGACTAGTTTAAGAAGTTATGCTGTTGTCATGCTACTTAAAATGACATAATGCGCAAAAGTTAGGCTAAACAAGCAGCGCAGTGTGATCACAGCAACTAAGATTACCAACAAAATAGCCTAACTCGACTTACAGAATCTTGTGTCCATAAGCGCTATGTTCTTGACATGTTCATCGCCGAAATATCCTTGTAATTTCATTGAGAAGTCGAATGGCATCGGTAAAATCGGTCAATCTATTCGGTGCCAATAATTCGTTTCGAGGGAGCGTGTTGCCCAACCTCCGAGATCCCAGTTAGAGCGACTCTCCTGACTATGTACGTGCGGTGTAACGGTCGCTGGGGTATCTGGGCTATTGTTAAGTGTAGACTAATGCTGCGCTCTGCGAGGGATCAGGGTGGGGACTTTGCCTCTCCATTTTAAACTTGCCCCAATATACAAGGCGGCATGTTGCCAAGCTACCCGGGACACTGGATAAATTGTTGTCTTTACAGGCGTGAATGTGGTGAGTTCCCGAGGTAAAACAGCCGTTAGAATTAATTCTTCACACCAATTAGGTCATATCTTAGGCTACCTAACATGACACCTGCCAAGAAAGTGTTAAAGGTCAGAACAGGATGATGGCTCATGAAACGCATACAATACTGAGATTAATTAGGTAGCTTAGGCTAACTCGACAGGAAAAAAAACGTCACTTGTCTTTGGATCAAAGGCTTTCTCACCCTCAAATTACGCCTCTGCGCTTTAATTTAATTAGGCGACTACTTCTTGGATTTATACATTTGCCATTTAATTAGGCTCTCACATGAGACAGGGAGGGGGGTGGTCCAATTAATAAACATACTAAGTTATCAAAGTATGTAAGTATTCACAAGAAATGGACAGTCTAGACTGTCCTCCGTAAAATTACGATAGAGTATGACGGGAAGTCTAATTGAGAGGCAGCGGTACAGTAGGCCTACGCCTTTTGAT
Source organism: Alosa alosa (assembly GCF_017589495.1). Lineage (NCBI taxonomy): Eukaryota > Metazoa > Chordata > Actinopteri > Clupeiformes > Clupeidae > Alosa > Alosa alosa. The sequence continues at coordinate 14,009,480 of NC_063190.1, read as the reverse complement.
AACCAAAACAACGACCTGTAACCATATCTGGGTTATTGATTTACTTGGGAAATTTCCCAGAACTTAGGCAACACTAAAGTTGGTCCAAGCCAAGTTAAGAAATGCCTACAGAAGCACTGAAATGTGGTGGAAGAGGCAGAGAGAGAGATCCACCAACAAAAAGCAAGAGCAAATATCAAAACAATCCTCCCCTCGAATTTTTCTCTTCCTCCACCCATTACTCCTTTTTTACGAAGTACTCTCAAATATGGCTATTCAGCCCCTATTTGATGAGTAAAATGAGCTGACGGGCACGCGCGCGCACACACGCACCAAACAATCCTCCCACATTCTGAAGCAGAGACAAAACAAATGGACACTGGGAGACTGTCATTAACATGCATCATTTAAATCTGCGGCTGTGGGTGGAATTAAGGCCGCCAGGGTTTAACGACCGTCTGACGGGGGATTAGCACGACAATTGATTATGAAGCCCCTTATCGCGACACTCAGACCCCCTCGCTTAGATAAAACTATTGCATTGTGAAAGGTGTCTTGTTACAGCAGGCCTACGCCAAAGTCTATGGATGGAAGGATATATGCGTAGCTAAAAATGTAACAGTCTATTCTTGATTAATATAGGCATTCTAAAGAAGGCCCAAGGGCACTCTGATGGTTCATCATAATGAGTGATGCATGGTACTAGACATTATAAGACTCTAGGTCTATGATCGATAAATTAGGCCTAGGCTACATATCAACTGTGCTATTCTCATGCCAATTTCAATTGGCCTATGCTGCCGATTTGCTGCATGGTAGTTTAAAAGCACAATCGGGCAGTCCTCGTCCGGTCAGTAGCCAGAAACATGAGCTTTAACCAGTGTGCTTCGTATAGGGTTGAAGCCAATAAGGAGGGTCATTCCTACCTTTGTTAACATGTCAGGGAGAGACATTGTTCTCTCGTTTTCCCAGACAAACTCCACGGAGGGGGTGAGGGCCCATGAGATCATGGTGTTTCCACGTCAACGGAGGTGCTGGAAACCCAGCCTGATGTACATTCAGGATGCGGTCATCAAACTTTTGGCGGTCCTGTGGTGGACTCAATATATAACTTCCAGTTTTGTGTTTGTTTTAATCACATTCAGTAAGCCTATATGCATAAAATGACTGCATCAGAAGATAGACAACTTATGGAAGTGATATGTAGGGAGAAAATAGAAAAAGACTTAGGCTATATACTGAAAAAACGGTCATCTCCTTTTTCTTTTAAACCATGTTTTATTATTCCTAATATTAGATGTAGATACACAAGTCAACAAACATTTTCTGTTTTGATTCCGTAATGAAAATGCTCCACAGCACACTGACCTCTGGTGGAAAGGTCTGGTATTACAGACAAGTACCTGAAAATGGACAGCAGTAATAGTTTGTAGTAATAAGTAGCAGTAGTAACAGTAGTAGTAATAACAGTAGCAATAATAATCATCATCATAAGAGTTTTATAATAATTAATCATAGTAGTGGTATTAACAACTCAAAATTAGTTGAAGTCACAGAAGGAGGAAGCAACCCTCCTGTTTAAAAAATTAAAACAAAACATGAGGTGGGTGGATCAGAAGGCTAATGGAGGCTTACAGACGTGCCACTGGATGAGCAAAATACAATCCCCACAAGACAGCTTACCTTATCTGTCTAACACCCAAAAAAAGGAAGCTACATTTTTTCCTCATCTAAATCACTTATGTTGTGTCTGGTTCATCTGCATAATGTCAAGTTTATATTGTAAATGTTTTTTGAGCTGTATTGCATTAAAAAAAAAGACCTTTACTCCTTGCCATTTCCTACCTCACTTGGGGCTCTGCAATACATACTTGTACATTCATCTCACACACCTGCAACACACCTACACCCTCTGCATGCGTCTGTCCACCATAAATAAAACAGCCTGACCCCCTTTCTGCGGTTCCTTCACACCACACTTCACAAATGGCCGAATCGCATCCCTCCTCTGAAACTGGGACATCAGCTAAAACACTTTCAACACAGGTGTCACCCTTCTAAGTGTGTATGTGTGCGTGTGTGTGTCTGTATGCGTGCATGAGAATTAGAGATGGACATTAGACGAGACGTTTTCTGGTTGATATGGTCAAGATGGACAGTGCATGTTGGAATGAGTGATTGAATGTGAGAGGGACAGAAAGACGGAGAGAGAAAGAACATGAGACAGCATGAATAAACAGAACCATGGGCATGATTTGAAACTAAACCAAAGCCATTCTGTTAACCTACTGCAACATGTTACCGTTCAAAACCGACCTGTTTATTTCGTCTTGGTCTGGAGTCACTGGAGTCATAATGATTCACAACGGACATTCATGCTATACATCACAGTTTTATTTGGCAAACGCTGGGCCTAACCTGACCCCAAACCTGCAGTAGATTCCTCAAACAACCAGCAGAGGGCCTCGTGTGGGATCAGTGTGGCGAAACTAACCCAAACAGGCAGCCACCACTGGCAGTAAACTCACTTAACTTTAGACCCATCAGTTCAGAGCCAGATTTTGCTCAGATCCAGTGGAGCCCCAGTGTAACTCAACAGGCGCTCGTTGTAGCAAGGCAATGGCAGTGAACGAGCTCAACTCAACCCCCATTAGTGTACATGTGTCTCTCTAAACGTCATTTCACAGAGGGGGAGGATACTGCTACTGGAGTCTCTTCATGAAGTCTACCGTCTCGCCATGAGGAAGTCTACTGAGCATGACTGGACTGGCAGCTTCTTGTCAGTCACACACACACACACACAAGCGAATGCTGCCTGTCCTGTGTGGTGGCGTGGAATCTGAAGTCTGGCATCTACTGAAGAAGCCAATCACGGCTGCTGTTCCTGTCCGATGGTCAATATTTCTGACTGGCTGTTAAACTGAGAGCACCCTGATCCAATCACAACTCAACATTTTGCCATTTCTAATCACAAAGACAATTCATTCCTAGATCACATATGTGGAGATGGGATAATCTAGAAATAACACTTGAATATTGTCCTGATTCCCAAATATCTTCAGTAAGTTTGGATTCAAATGTTTAGTTTGTCATCTCTCCTTACACTTCACAATTGACCTGGGAAATAATCAACCAACTGAACACCAGATGAAGAATAGTTTCTTGGGCCATCTCAAGGCTCCTCAAAGGCTTTCACTGTCAGAATTAACTATTGAGTGGGTTGTTTCTTTCACTGTGCCCTGAGCGCACCACTCAAAAAGGACCCCTAGAGGCGGGGAAAACAAGTGGGGATGGATTTAACCATGACCCCAGGAGCTTAGTCTCATACTCCACTCCTTCACATAAAAAAGGGGCTTCACTGTACAAGGACTCTCAACATCAGACCACAACGTCTAACGCCACGCCACCAAGTGAACGAGTCCCAAAGAAAAAAGCATAGCGAGATGGCTACAGCGCAACACAACTCCCAAACCAGAGGCGAAAAAGCAGAAGGGCGAAAAAAAAAAACTTACGAATGATCATCTGCCTACAAAAATAGTCGAATATCATGCCACACCAGGTAGAGTAGGAACTAATCGCATGCTCCTCTACAAACTACGAAAAATCATCCTCTCTCTATGTGAGGGCAACACGGTGACCATCCTGCTTTCACAAACACACACACATTGTCCAGCCCTGGTTTAACTGGTGTCAGACTTGGCCAATTAAGACTTTAGCCCATTACCAACAGGATGACAGAATAAGTTTTGACATCAACTGACATTCCACGTTGTTCAGCAGAAGGCCGAGCATCATTGTGAAAGATGTTGGGAGTCTCAGGTGCTATGGTAACTCCATCAGGTATTTCAAAGGGGAGGTGTCGAATAGTTCGTCACACTCTCCTCCAGTGCCTCCTCTCTCTTTCACATTCGACATTCGTGTTTTGATGCCCTTGAGAGAACTACAGTGTGGCACGCCCTGTTTCTTTAATCATTACAAAAATAGAAGTTCAGCTTTTTTTCCTGTATTTTTTTCCGCCAAGTCTACTGTTGTTTTTTTTCCCCTTCTAATTCTCCCTCTCAGAGAACACATTTTTCTTACTGTTTGTGCATTGTCTGATATTCCTTTGCATTTTTACAATAAAGAACACCTCCAAAACAGCTTACAACTGTGGTGGGGAGAGAAGGAGGGGGAAAGGGTGTAGAGAGAGAGAAGGAGATATACAGTATGTGTGTGTGTGTGTGTCTGTGTGTGTGTGTGTGTGAACAGTGAGACTGAAACCTGATGATCAACTAAGAGGAACGTTTAATTAGAAACTTATCATTATCAACTACATCGTCAAGCCAAACAAACAGAAAAAAAGAGTCGAGAGAAAGAAAAGAGAAGAAAACCCCTCAAATAGTGTGTTGCACGTCACTGCAAGTATGTGTGTCTGTGTCTGTTTGTGGGGGTGTGGTTGAGGGATAAGCACCCACGCAGATGCCTCCGAACCAAACTAAAAAGCAAACTGTGTGCAAAACCACGGCACCACAAGAAATAATTAAAAAAAATAACCTCACCCTCACAACAAACCAAATTCTTGACTGTCTTAGGAAACAATGGGGGAGGAGAAAATAAAGACAACAGAAAAATTGAAAATAAAATAAAATCAAAAAGAGAGATAGAAAGAGCATTAGGTTAAGATCTATTCAGACAAAGAAAAGAATAAAACCACTTAAAAAAAAATTGAGTCTCCCCCCTGTATTTTGTTAATTCCTGCACACTGCAAAACACAACTGCACCATTTTATTTTTTAAAAAAGAAAACATCTTGCAATTTAGGCCATTTCCCAAATGGAGAAGTCTGTGCACAGAAACAAGAGAACAGCGACCAACATGGTCCCACTGTTTCAACCAATCAGATTTTCTTTTCACCTCTTACAACAGGACTATCTATACTTACAATTTCTTTAAATATTTTCTCAAAATCTGCAACAGCAAAAAGATAAATAATAATAATGATAATAATAATAACAACAGTAATAATTATTGGTAATGCAAATAACACCAATACCAAAAAAGAACAAAATGAGTATGTGATCCTTCACAAAGAGAGAGAGAGAGAGAGAGAGCAGGAAAGAGTCAACCGAGAAGAAAAAGATGAAAGAAAGAAAAATAAAGAGCAGTGCAGCGGATGGGAGAGTTTAAAAAGGTGCTGGAGACCTCTCATCCAGGTGATCTGCCGTTTAGAACAGCAGGCCTGACTCACACAACAGCTAGCCTTACCAGATCAGGCACCTCAACGCTAACTTGAAAGCGGAGAGGAGTCGAGGGGGAAATATCTGGATTATTACACACACAGAGTATTTTCTAGGCGCCAGGGAGGCTGTGTGTAAGCTCCACCTGTGCATCACCCCCACCCCCCGCCCCGCCCACAAAATAATAAAATTAGCCTTTTTTAAAAAGTGTAGTGGCCACAGCCACTGTTTTAAGACTAAAGACCTTACATTTCCTGATGCTCACAAGACCTTCTCTAATTGTCCAACAAATGGCATCTTAGCCAAGAGGCAGGCCTAACATAGGGTCCAACTGATGGACAGCTGTCTGAAAAATGAAGAGACAGTAAATAGATAAAAGACAGAAATATTGAAGGAGACATCAGTTTGGAGCAACACATTCAGTGACACTCTCTTTGACCAGAACACACAGAAAGAAAGAAAGAAAGAAAGAAAGAAAGAAAGAAAGAAAGAGAGAGAGAGAGAGAGAGAAGGAAAAAGAAACAGAGGGCTAAAGATAGAAAGAGAATGCATCTGACTGAGTTGAGAGTGCCTTTTTTTCCTTTTTTTTTCCTCAGGCTGTTATCAGTTCATTTTGAGTTTTGATGTTGTGGTTGTGTGTTCTTTGCTATTTATGTAGATGTAGTAGTAAGGAAGTTGTAGCTGTTGCCGTTTTCGTTTGTGTTTGACATTGTTGTTTTTTTTTTTGTTTTGTTTTATTTCTTCTTGCCGAAGAAGCTGAAGCGTTTCTCGCGGTCCTTCTCCTTGCCGTCCTTGTTGCGCATGGTAACTCCGCCGGTGTCGCCCGAGCTGGGCGAGATGGGGGGCATGGTCATCGCCCGGCTCAGGCCACGAGGGCCTCCGGGGGAGTGGTCGGCTGCCCCGGAGCCTGACTGCATGGACGAGTGGATGGCCCGGATCCACAAGCTCATCTCAGGCTGGTGGGGGGTGGACAGAATAAGAGGGGAGAAAATTGAAGAAAGAAGGCATGATTAGAAGTGGAAAAGAAAACGAGAAAGGCACCGGTTGAGGAACATTTTGATGACGAGGAAGAAAAAAAAATGGAGAATGATTGACAGAAGCAGAGAAAGAAAGAGTGAGGGGTATAGCACAGAGGAGGTGTTCAAAACATGACACAACACTACCCCTGGCTGACTCTAGTGCAGTGTTTCTCAAAGTGTGGTCCAGGGACCACTGGTGGTTCGCGAGCAGACGTGGTAAAATATAATATAGAGGAGTTATATATAGAGTTGTTTGCAATATTGAACCAACTTGTATGTGAATCCAAACAGTTCTGCAAGACTGCCTATGTAAGCTATGCCAGTTAAATCATATGACTCCTGTGACACAATAACCAAAGACAATAACCAGTGAGTAGGCCTATTGTGTTTTTTAGTTAGGTGGTTCGTGATTTTTTTTAAATAAATCATTGGTTAGGTGGTCCTTGGTCTGAAAAAGTTTGAGAAACACTGCTCTAGTGGAATAGGGAGAATAGATCCAAACCAACACAAACATTGCAACCCATGCTGCTAGAATGATCCACAAACGGACACACGCTAGCTTGTGGTCAGTAGAGGGTCATGAGGGTTGATCCACTCACCTCGTCCTTTGCTTGGAACAGGAACTCCTTGCCATCTCCGAGCCTTTGGTCACAGAGAGAAAAATGGATGTTGAGGAGACTGAGGCATTTTTCTGTAACCTTTAACCCTTCGGTAAACTTTCCTCATACTATAGGTTTTGATAGGCTCCCCCCCACACACACAGCTTTTTCTCCACTTACGTTTCCTTTTCCTTCTTTATCTGACCAGCTCTCTCTCTCTCTCTCCTCTACATATTCTCTATCACTCTATCAGCAGCACCAATCACAGTATTTACAATAATGGACTCCTATTTGGTATTAAACATCACTAATGTTTCTCCCTCCCTCTTTTACTCTCTGCCTGCTCTCTCCTCTTACCGGAGCTTGAAGACGTGTTTCCTCTTCTTGTAGTCGTGGGCGACCTCGCAGGTGGCCTCGCCCAGGCTGATGGGCACCTCGCCGTGGTACGGGATGCCATTGGAGGCGCTCTTGTTGTCCTTGTAGAAGCCCAGGCTTCCCTTCCTCAGCAAGCAGTACACGTTCTGCCAGGATCTGTTCACACACACACACACACACACACACACACACACACACACACACACACACGAAATGGAGCTCACCATCAGCCACTCTTCGTCCACCTCTACAGTTACTCCTCCCTCTCTCTTATACATGCTGATACAATCCCATCAACCCCCCGCCATCTCTCCATCCCTTCCCCACATCTTTTCTCTTTCTCTCTTTCCTCACCCTTCCCTTCCTCACCTGGTGGCGGCCTTCTTGGCGTGGGACTCCATCTCCTGCTTGCGACACAGCATGCCCTCCATGGCCTCGGTGCCCTCCGCGCTCCCTTTCCCGGGCAGCGTGGCCGAGGGGTCGTGCCGGGACGAGGACGGGAGGCCGCTGTCGCGCCCGGGCCCGTTCACCGACTCAGACTCGGAGCCCTGTCAAGCAAAAACGGCCGTTGGAGAGAAGTCAGGGTGCAGCCACAGTGGCAACGCAAAGGAACTGGTAAACAAGGTTGGGAGGCAGCAAGACCAGAGGACACAGATAATAACAAGTGCTGTAACCTGGCAACTAATGCTCCTGAAAGACTGGTGAAACTAGTGTATCTGTACTTTTCCACAGCACTAACTGATTTAATTGGTTTGCTACACACAAGCATAAACATACACCACATACCCAGCAGTTAGATTCCATAGACTAAGAGGAAACTATTTAGGACTTTCACAACTATTCACTTGTATTACACAGGCAGTGACTCTGTACTGAGTGGATGCAAGTGCTCCAACAAAATGTGGTGTATTTACCATTTGCATCTTATGCCGCAGAGTTGCGTTAATTTGATGCGACTGTCCAGGTATCGTCACAAGGATAGACGAAAGACAGAGAAGCTTAAGCATAAGATGTTCCACACAAACAACAAGCACAGAAAGACTCACACACTAGATATATCATCATATGCACACAAAGACACAGACATACATACACACAAAACACAGAATTCCACAGACAAATAGACATTAGAGAACAATACTGACAAAAGAAAAAGAAGAGCACTGTGGAATGCTTCAAGCCAAACTGCAGAATTCACATGGAATACTGGGAGAGTCATGGAATTTTACTGCAGACCAGGAATGACAGTCCACACAGACATGAAGTAGCCATGACATGCACAGTGCATGGAAGTTCAACAGACAGGCAAGGGAGATTGGGGTTGAGGTGGGACACAGGGACAATGAGACAAGCCAGGGGTAGAGAGCAAGAGAGACAGACAAGGGACCGACTGGGGCAGCATACTGCAGAGGGCACGGAGTACTGCAGGGAAGAAATCTGTTTCATTGGAGGAAAACAGATAGGAGAACTCCAAGCAGATCTCAGTAATATGGATCTAATGGTCAAGGCAGGGGTCATTTTAGTTCAATTACGTTCTGTGGCAGCTCAAAGAGTTTACAAAATATACTGAAATCTTTCCAAAGAAAGCTCCTTGTTGAGCATAAGCCATGTTTGTGGTCAGCCACAGTTTAGTGTTTGGCAGCCACACTTTCAGCCATACTTGTTTTCCTCAAAAAGGTCACTACACACAAACCACACCTGCTAACTACCCATTAAAAATCCATACAATCCATTAAGACGAAACATAGACAAAACACACAAAAACCTGCTACATGACGTGCACAACATATTGCCACATTTTGAGTGATGCACAAAAGACTAATAATAAATAAAGAATAAATCTTACTGTTATATAAACTGGTATGATTATCATAGATGTAAATATTACCCTTTCCATCTAAAACCTAATGGACAATCTGAAGCCTATGTAAAGACTGGGTGCTCATGAGCAGAGCACACTTTTCCTAGTGGGGTGTCAACAGCGCCCCCTGGTAGACTCTAAGACATTGCACTTCAGCCAAGTGGTACGAGAGATCTATTTAGCTATTTATTCATCACAGTTTCTATTTGATATCAATCACATAAAAACTACACAGCTAACCGACACTCACCAACACTGGGACACAGGCTGAGACACAACGAGCCATCTAAAACCACACAGAGCCATATAAAAACCAGACAAAAGCCATTTAGAAACCACCATACAACAAAAAAAAACGCAAAACAACAAAATCATGTTATTCAGAAGCAAATGGTGAAGCAAATGGAGATCAGAACAACAACAGCGCCCTTTGTGGGCCAGGCAGGGTACTGTAGCCTGTGGGATGCTAAGCACAGGCAGGTAGCAAATGGGGCAATGGCGCTACGCTAGCGCTAGATGCTAATGCTAAGGTACTCACACGTTCCTGTGCCTTGGGCTTAGACATAGGTTTAGACACGGGCTTAGGATCAGGCTTCTTGAGCTCTGACATTGACACTGACAACGACTGCTGAGGGGCAGAGAGGCAACAAGAGTGTGTTATTAGCCGTTTGTCATTTTAGCACGTGCGCGAGGTTAGACAGCAGTAGTCAAAACAGGCACAGCACCTGGAAGAGTGAGTAAACCATTCACATTCCAAAAGCAAACACACACACAGTGAGTGTTATATTTATGCAAAGCTCACTTTTCTCTCTCACATACACACACACTGACAGACGCCAAAATACTCAGTAAGAGTTGACCATACAGAATGGCATGTGTCACACACTGAAACAGACAAATTATTACTTGGAACAGGAAAAACAGGACAGGACATTGAAAAGAGTGTGTAGTTATGACAGAAAACACACAACAGGACAGTTTCAGAATGAAATGGCCAGGACTGGACAGGAGTAAGGAATACAGATGCTGACTTGCACATATGGCCTTTACTTTCAATGTGGTCACTTATACACATATCCATCAAACTTCCTCTTACCTGTGAGGTGTCCTGGTCACTGTGAACTCCATTCACAGATACGGACTGATTGAGTGTAGTCTGGTCCAGACTAGTTCTATCAGAGGGGGTGAAAGAGAGGGGCTCCGATCAATTATGGGGGTGATCTAAAATATTGACACTGAACACTTAAAACACTAAGAACTGCTTGAATTCACCACAATGCTTTGATTTTCTAGTCAGGGCTTAACACCCCAAGCATCAAGTGGTACTGTCTGAGGGGCTTACCTGGCTGCAGAGTCGTGGGCCACAGTTTCTATGTCAGAGGCGACCACTTCAGCCGGGGGTGGTGTGGGAGGTCGTCTGGCTCTTTCCTCCTCCTCTAATATTCTCAGCCTTTCCTGCTCTTCAAGCTGGAGAAGAGAGAAAGACACACCAAACTCATCTCTACTGTTACCTCAAGTTTAAGAATACCATAAGACAGATTCCTTGCAAACATTTGTCCTCATGCCATTTGTACATTGATGACTGTAGCTCCCCTGTCCTTTTTCCAGAGTTCTCCCATCCCAATCTCTTTTCACCCTATGTTCCACTCATCTATGCCCTCATCCCTCTCTCTCTCTCACCCACCCACACACACGAGTCCCTAACCATGGCGACCCTTATTTCCCTATCTCGGTCTTCATTACCACACGCACTCTCTCACTCCAAACTCCTTTCCCCCTCCCTCTCTCTCTCTCTGTATTCATGTTATTGTAGTAAGACATTTTGGCCTTAAAGGTGTTCACCATATATGTGTGTGCTATATTCAACCATTTGCTCTTTTGGTATGCTCTGTGAACATGTTAAAGAGGGAGATGCTGCTGTAAGCAGAAAGTGAAGGGGAGATTTATGAGGCAACATCTGTGGAATGCCATGTTCAAGGTGTTTGTGCAACCATGCTGCTTGTGTGTGCCTTAGAGAAGGACGCGTAGGCCCCTGCTCCGGCCGGCTGGCGCCCAAGACCTTATTTCTGTCTTGGGGTCAATCTTGACTGGATTCCATAGATGTCGGTCGTTATAGGATACAACCTTATAGATATGGTCAACTGCTTGGGTAACCAAGTCGTAAAATGGTTTGCGTACCATTAATGGAGATGTCATGTCTTGTCTGACTTGTCAGGGGGGTATAAAAAGTGTTTCCTTGTTTGTTGCATCAGACTGTGTCTGTTAGCAACACGACGTAGGTCTCTGGATATTCGTAAATAAAGCTCTCTGAGATTTCTGACTCTACTCCCGGCTGGCTGAGACTTCATTTCTCAACAATCTCTAGACAAATTTCTGATCCTACAGTACTTCATCCATCTGTGTGTGACTGACCGTGGTGAGTTTCTCCAGCAGGGTGAACCTCTCCTCCCAGCCGGCGGCCAGCTTCTCGAAGGCCTCGTGACGCTTGATGAGGCTCTCCACCTCGTCCACGTTGGCACCCAGCTCGGCCGCCCGCACCAGTGGCTCCTGGCCCGCCAGCCACGACTCAGCCACTGAGGCGTCGCGGCTGAACTGCAGCACCTCCAGGACTGAGGCACAGAGAGAGAGAGAGAGGGGGATAGAGAGAGAGAGAGAGAGAGAGAGAGAGACAGAGATGGAGAGAGAGAGACAGAGAGAGAGATAAGAGTGTAAACTAACACATTGACAAAAGAGAAAGATTTGTGCCATACTGTTTAACCTTTATAATCTAGGTTAAGCATTTGGCTCAGTCAGCAATCAAAATATGCATTAATGCAGAACAGGCTTTATTTGACTTGAGAGAAAGAAAAAGAAAAATGAGAGTGTAAGAGAGGTGGGTAATGGAGAAGAATTGGAGCACAGTTATAAAGCAAAAGATTGAGGGGGAGACGAGGAGGACAAGTGAGTGTTCGATGAAGAGGAACGAGACAAGAGGAGGTGATTAACAGAGACGTAAAGAAGTCAATGAATGAGGTGAGGGGAGAGGGGTGGATGAACAGACACAAGAGTAGATAGAGGGGGAGTAGGAAGAGAGGGGGGAGACAGAGAGCCACAGAGCCACTCCAACATGGCAGTGAAAGTGACAGAAGGTCTATGGCAGTGTGAGCCGCTGCGGGCCCTGCACAGACACGTACCGATCTGCAGGTGGTCCATCTTGTCCTGCCACTTCTGGTTGATCTCGTCTCTCTTCGCCTGGAGCTGGACCAGCTTCTCCCGGATCTACACCAGCAAAGAAAACCCACATCACACAAGGGCACTTCTGAACCACATTCAAAACCCCCAACACTGCCAAACCACTTCAAAAAGGCAGAGCCCATTGTGCCAGATGACACCATGGCACATAAAAGCACCCAAAGCACTGTTTTGTATTGCCAGACCACATAAAACCAGAGTCTAACAGGCCAAGTGCAACAGTGAAGATCACTCAAGACCACATCAAGGCAGGGCAGCGCTAGAAACGCACGGCTTCTGTGACTACAGCAGAGTGTTTATGAAAGTCAGAGTTTATGAAAGTCAATGGGCCTAATTTCAATGTTTTGCAAGAGAAGTGCACAGTGAGGTCAAAGAATGGTGATGGCGTGCAGTGTGCTTGTGTGTTTCTGTTGACTGTAGTACCAAAAAATGTCTGTGTGTGGGATTTGCCTGACTTTTAATGTCTTAATCTGATTTGCCTGACTTTTAATGTCTATGTCTTCTAATGTGTGTGTGTGTGTGTGTGTGTGTGTGTGTGTGTGTGTGTGTGTGTGTGTGTGTGTGTGTCTGTGTCTGTACGTGAGAGGTAATTGCATGTGCTTTATGGAATGCTGTGTGTGTGACTAGGCACAAAGATATGCACCTCATCTGCGGCGTAGTGGTTGTTGTTGATGAGGGAGTTGCCCATCTCATTGCAGGCGGTAAAGCTGTCTGCTCTGGTCTCGATTTCAGACTTGATGTCCTGGTGGTTGGCAATGACCAGCCCAGCAGATGAAACATCCCTGAAAACACACACAATGCTATTCCTCTTCAGCACATACTGCTATTAATAATAGAGAAACATGCTTCCTGTTGTCATCACCTCATTGGTCAGTGTATGTGTCACTCACCTTGGACTGTCATGTGATTGGATCTGTAGGTTAACCCCGTCCATCCAGAGCATGAGGTCACGCACCATGTTGAAAAAGCGGAACTTCTCCACGGTGTCCAATAGGAGCAGTCGCCTGGCCTGGCCCGCTGCCAGAAGCCCCTCCCACGCCTCGGTGACGGCACGTTCATGACGGTGGATGTCGTCAGCCTTCTCACCGGCATACGCCTTCTGCAGGCGGGCAGCGTCGTCTTGCACCTGCGTCACCTGTGGAGGTCAAAGGTCAAGATGAATGAGCGCTCACATAAGAATCTGAATATACTCCTTCATGCAGTACAGTACAGAAGACCACAAATACGTACAAAGAGGATATTAACACACTTGTGTAATGCTCAAATCATTAAATGCAACTATCCATTAGTCTAATGAAGAAGATGAAGACTTTTATGTCACATTTTTTCCAAGATGGATAACTTTCTCATATCCACACTTTAAACCCACACATCCCCTCCATCCAACGCATACTCATCTACACACACACACAAACACACACACACTCCTGACCTGTCCGCTGAGTGCCTGGATGTCGTGCTCGTAGGCGTTGTGCTGGCGGTGCAGGTGCTGCACGGTGTTGAGGTCGCGTCCCAGGTCGGAGCTGAGCGCCTCGCGCTTCTCGCGCACGCGTCCCAGCGCCTCGCGGGCGTCCTGGTGGAAGCGGTGCAGCTCGTAGGACGCCGCCAGCATCTGCGTGCGCGTGTCGATCAGCTCCAGCAGGTCGGCCCACGCCTCATTCAGGCCGTCCTTCCACTCCGCCACGCTGGCGTTCTCCGGGTGGCCCGACTCGATCAGGTCGTCCGCCTGGCCGTTGACCGCGTCCACGCGCTCCTGACCGATGGTGCTGGTGTCGCGGGCGAACTCGCGGAACTTGTCGCGCAGCATCTGAGAAGAGGGACAAACAGGAGGATGGCTGTGTGAGTTTCACATTTGTTGTAATGACCATTATTGTAAAACTAACTTCACACTTAATCAGGCAACAGCCAGAAAAGTCTATAGAAAGGGTGAGAGTTGGACAGCGAAGCAGAATTGAGCATTTGTTCTGTTCTAAATTTGGACCCTGCAGTCTTGTCAATTTTGTTTTTGTGTGCCACACACATAGTGTCACTGCACTGTGATCAATGTCTAGCTCCAGCTCATTATTTGTGTGTGTGACTGACTGTGTGTGTGTGTGTGTGTGTGTGTGTGTGTGTGTGTGTGAGTGTGAGAATGTGTGTGTGAGTGTGCAGGCGTGTTTTTATTAGACAATCCCAGTGACTACGACATGCACAATGCCCTGCTTTAGCTCATTATTTTGTACGTAGACAGATCCCTGTGTGTATGTGTGTGTGTGTGTGTGTGTGTGTGTGTCAGATCCAGCCGTACCGTGACATGCTCGATGTCCTGTCCGAGCTCGTGGGATCCGGCCACCACCTCCCTCTCGGCGATCCACTGCTCCAGGTCGTCCACCTCGCGCTTGAGCTGCGTGAGTCGCAGGCGTTCTTGCAGCCGACCACGCCGCTCCTCGGCCAGGTCCTTCAGCCCCGCGTACAGCTTGTCCACCTGGGCCTGACGCAGCGTGATGCGCTCACTGGGGACCGAGGGAGAGGAGAGGAAGGACAGAGAGAGAGAGAGATGGAGAGATAAGGAGGGATGACAGATGGAAAGATAGTGTGTTAGATAGAAGAGAAGATGGAGAGATAGTGTGTTAGATAGAAGGGAAGATGGAGAGATAGTGTGTTAGATAGAAGGGAAGATGGAGAGATAGTGTGAGGAAGGGAAGAGATATGGTGTTTAAGTAGGTGTTGGGGGAGAGGTGTAGAAGATAAAGAAGGGGAGAGAGGGGTGTAAGGGAGGAAAAGTATGAATAGGCTTGAATGTCTATAAATGAAGAGTCTGGTTCCAAAACGCTATATCTACGTTTTTAAAAACATTAAAAAGTCAGGCTATTAAATTGTGTATTTCAGGTAATATCAATCAAATTGCAGTTGTGTTGTTTTGATTTGATCAAATAACAATACCTAATTACAGCTCTACGGAAATTAAAACATTATGTAAACATTTTTTTTTTAATCAAAATTCATTAAAATGGTGGATATAGCGTTTTGGACCCAAACTCTTCAAATCTATCTATGAGTGTGTATCTATGAAGATGTTGTCAATGCATCTCTATCTACACTTAAGTCATTTAGTATATTGCCACGTAGGTTTTCCTGGTGGCCCTGCATGGGGTGCCATTCCCTGTGCTCACCTCTCGGGGTGCTCACTGGTGACCATGAAGCGGCTGCTGTTGGCCAGCTGGTGGATGGTCTGGGCGTAGTCCTCCAGTGCCTGCTCCAGGATCTGGTGCTTCTTCACCATCACCACCGCACTCTGCTCATCCTGCACCAACAGCACCACAGCAGTTCAAACGGCTATAGTGGCACACCAACCACAGTACCATACGTCCATACGCACACTGGTGTGTTAGTAGTATGCAGTTATTGTGCAGCATATGAATGCTTCACACACTCACACAACATCACCCATCATTATACACAAAGAATTCAATTTAAACTAGAAAAGCATTTCCTGAAGGAAATACAGTGCATGAAAATGCAAAAAATATGATGTCAAATATCATACAGAGTAAAAACAAACTATATTGGTTGCTAGGTAGATGAGGTTTAATATAGTTGGCATGACTGAACAGTTAAATAGGTGGATAGTTTATATAGGTAAATGATTTACTTGGTAGATAAGGTTTAATATAGTTGGAATGATTGAACGGTTAAATAAGTGGATAGTTTAAATGGTTAAATTATTTAGGTAGATAGTTGACGATAACTGACACTTGGAATGGCTCTAATGTTCGCTAGCAGTTATGCTAACTATGTTAACAAAGATAATAATGTTAACCAAGTTACTATGCTAACTAGCATGCTAACAACGTTAAAATGTTAAGTATGCTAACCATGTGACTTAGCATGTTAGTTAGCATAACTGCTAAAAATAATTAGCTAACACGCTAACTATGCTAACCATGTTACTTAGCTAACTTAGTTAATCATTTTTAGCAGTTATGCTAACTAACATGCTAACTATGCTAACCACGTTACTTAGCTAGCTTAGCTAATCATTTTTATCAGTTTTGCTAAAAATGCTAACTAACATGCTAACATGTTAACTATGCTAACCATGCTAACTAGCTACAGTGGGTAGGAGTCATAGTTGATGACAAGTAACAGTTACAATAGCTGAACAGTTCAAAAGTTCAGTAGTTTAAAGGGTTAAATTGTTTAACAGTGAAATATTGTAGTGAGGACTTATTTTGAAACAGTTTTTGGCAGAGGAAGCAGTTGAACAAGATGTGTAGTCTTAATAGGGCCAGTTTGTATGCTTAAAGCCTGAGACTGGCAGTTGGTCCAGGTGGCCCGAACACCTGCCATAGGATTCTAATTGCTTAACGGCTCTATTGTGATGTCATCAGCCCATGTTAAGTCTATGGGGAAATTTTGACTAGTTTTTAATTAATAGTTTAAAAAGTATAAAAGTTACAAAGTTGAAAAATACAAAGCCCACATGTCCTAAGTAAGACCTACGTAACATAGTTTGAATGAAGTTTCTACGTTAAACGGTTTAAGCTGCATTAACTGCGTTAGAAGAAGAAGAAGAAAAAGCCTTGGAATAACAGTACAGTGCATTTTCATGCACTGTAATTACATTTTATTTACTCATTGCCATAATGAATATATATCAAAGTGCTTACAGAGCCCAGTTGAACATGAATCTTGATCCACATGTTTCTAACAAGCACACACACACACACACACACACACACACACCTTGGCCTTCTCCTCGGACATCATGTGCAGCTCCTGCTCGCCCATCCAGGCCTCGGCCTCAGCGGCGTCGGCGTAGAACTGCTGCGCCCGGTTGGCCTCCTGCAACCGCGAGTGCCGCTCGTCCGTCTCGGCGATGAGGTGCGCCCACTGCTCGCCCAGCTCGCCCAGACGGCCCTCCAGCGCCGCGTGGCGCTCGGCGCCGTCGCTGCTGCCGTCCGTGCCCGACGCCATGCTCCGGCCGTGGGCCAGGATGTCATCGATGCGGGGCTGGTGGCCCTGGATCTCCTTCTGGAGAGTCTGGACACGGGTAGGAGAAGAGGATGGAGAAAAGAGGAGTGGAAGTGAAAGACATGAAGAGAAAGAGCAGAGGAGGGAAAGATGAATGGTGGGGTGTTAATGGAGGGGAGAGGGGGGGGTCAAGGAAGTGTAGTAGGGGAGGGCAGAAGAGAGAAAAGATGGAGGGAGAGAAGGAGGAGAGAAGAGAGGGAGGAGGAGTAAGATTGTGAGGTCTGATGATCCAAATAAGATGTTTGAAACCGTAAAGGGTCATCCAAGCCAACGGATGGCGCTCTCGTCTCTTTACCTGGTTCTTCTTGATGAGGAGCTGCACACTGGGCAGGTCTTTGCCATGGTCTGTGGAGGTGGCCAGGGGCATCCTCTCCTTCACCCATAACTAAGAGGGGCAGACACAGTCAGTGCGCTGACTACATTCAGACAAACACTCTAAATAAATCTCTAAATATATGTAACGTTAGATGTTTGTTCTAAAAACTAATTGGGCAGTGTACACAGCGTAAATCAAGTCACATATACAGTAGTTCAGTCAAGTCACAAGGGTCACCAAGGCTAGTAGCACAGAGTATGTAATGGTCAGCAGACAGAAGTAATGACATGATGATAATGTACAGTAATTTCCTGTGTGTTAGCCGCATTGTGTATAAACCGCAGGACAGTGTTTTATGCAAGTAAAAAAAAACAACAACAAAAAAAAACACATTAATACCATATTGTGCCCCCTGCCCCCGTGTATTAACCTCATAGCTGAAGAAATTTACCAAAATCAATGTATAAACTGCGGCTAATATTTGGGAAATTACGGTAATCCCACAGATGTTAAGATAAGAGGGGGAACTCACAATCTCGTCCTCCAGGTCTCTGTTGAACTGGTGCGCCTCCTTGGAGGCGAGGAGCTGCTGGCGTCGGAGGTGCAGGGGGTCCTGCAGCTGGGAGAAGCTGTCGGCCACGCGCCGCTGCTGGCCGTCCACCTCGGCTATCCCAGAATCCTCCTGGGCCAGGGCCAGCGCCTGAGACTGCAGCGACTGCACCTCCTTCTCACGCACCTCCATCTGGTGCTCCAGCATCTGAGAGGAGAACAGGAGAGGAGAGGAGGAAGGGAGGGGAGAAGAGAAGAGGACAGGAGAGGAGAGGGATGACAGATGAAAAGATAGAATGGAGAGAAGAGAGACAACAGGAGAGGAGGAGGGGAGACATGAGGAAGGGAGAAGAGAAGAGGACAGGAGAGGAGAGGAGGAAAGGAGGGATGAGAGATGAACAGAAGAGGAGGTCTCCCAACACCGACCAGAGAAGAGAGGGTTGAGGAGGAGAGGGCAGACAGAGAAGTTAGCAGGAGAGAATGGTGTCCATCTTGTTTTGCCCTCTCTTGTCATTCTGCCCATCATGCCTATAAGTAATCGCTGTGCCGTACTCAGTAGCGACCAGCAGGTGGCGCACCTGGTGCTTCTTGAGCAGGATGTTGACGCTGGTGAGGTCCTTGCCGAAGTCGTCGCTCTGCAGCTGAGAGGAGAGGTTCTGGAGCCAGGTGTCCAGCGCTGAGCAGCTCTGCGTGAACAGCTCGGCCCGGTTGGCGTCGAACAGACACTGGGCCTTGGTGCGCGTGGTGCTCTCCAGCTCCTCCCACTGTTTCTGCAGACCCTCCAGCGTCTGGCGCACCACCGGCTCCAGCTCGGGCTTCTCACTGACCAGGGCCTGACCCTCCTGAGATAGACAGAGAGAGAGTGAGAGAAAGAGAAAGAGAGAGAAAGAGAGAGAGAGAGAGAAATTAATGCGGAAAGTTATGCAAAAAAAGGTGGTAACAGGCATGTCACAGAGGCCAAGCCCACATGGAGGTCTGTCCATCATAGGATGAGGCAGGGCTGTGGTACCTTGTCGATCTTGTCCAGCCAGTCCTTGTTAGAGGCCAGCTCTGCCATGAAGGCCTGGTGCTTTTGCCACTTGCTGTGGAGGTTACGGGCCTCGTCATAGGACATGTCCTGAGCCGTCAGCATCTTCTCGTTAATCCAGAGAGTGAGCTGGAGAGAAAGAAGAGAGCGAGGGAGGGAGGCAGGGAGAGAGAGAGGGATGGATGGAGAGAGAGATATGTTATTGTTCATTTAAATGCAAAGTGAAATCCTGAGTCAGTGTGAGCTTGGTCAGCTGATCGTCCTACCTCCTGTCCATCCTGGAGGAAGTGCTGCAGCTCTCTGTTGTCCTTCAGTTTGGCCAGGAGCTCGCTGGCCGTCTCCTTATTCTTCTGGTGCCTGATAATCAGAGGCATTCAAGAGGAAAGTCTAAATTAGTGACAATGTGACAGTCTAAATTAATGACAAGACACCACACCTGATGCACCCATCTAGTCAATAGAGTCTATTTCACTGTGTAGAGGTCTGTATATTGTACACATACAATAAGACATACTGTAATAATCCTCAAAAATGTTTTAATGAGAATAAATACTTTTTAAAATAAAAAAGTTTTCGTATAAAATCCACGCTTCACCTATCCTGGATGGAGTCGGCCTTCTCCTGGATCTTGTCAGCATTGGCGTTGCCATCGGAGACGAGGCGGCGGCCGGCCTCGACCACACCGTTGATCTTCTCTTCGCTGGCCTCCATGGTGGTCATGAAGTCATCGTGCTTCTTAATGGCCTCTAGCGCCCCCTGCAGGCTCGAGGGCATCTCTGTGTGGGACAGCACATACTCCTGGAAAGGGGAGGCAGAGACAGAAGGACAAGTCTAATCAGAAACTCAGAAAAACTATTTTTTGCTGGTTGAGACATCAGTTCTCTCATTTCATTCTCTGCATTTACAATACAAGTCATTATGTTTACAGATATCCTAGAAATGCAATGGTTTGTTCGCTAACACTGTTTCTAAAGTCTCAGCATTTTTCTCTGAATGGGCCTCCCTTTCTCACGCAGTCCTCTCTCCCATTAGGCAAATACATCACTTCTCACCATCACACGCTCCATCTCCCTCCCGTTCTTCACCTCACACTCCTCCACTGACTTCCTCAAATGCTCCACATATTTCCTCCCAAACCCTTTTACACTCTTTTACACTTACTTATGTCTTTCCCCCACACTCGCACACTCCCTCAATCCATATTTCTATGCTTCTGTACACACACACACACACACACACACACAACACACACATGCACACGTGCACACACACACACACACTTTTGTCTTCTTTCATCCTTCATTCTGTGCCCCTTCCTCCAAATCATCAATCATGTCCCACCCATATCTCCATCCATACACATGCATCTGTTCTCAGTCTCTCTCATACATTCCCATTCTACTTCCATTCCTTCCTTCAGCATCCTCCCCTCCCTCACCTGGCTGTTGAGGAAGCCCTCGGCCTGCTTGGCGTCCCTCAGGAACGTCTGGAAGTCGAAGGCCTGGGCCAGCAGCGCGTGGCGGTTCTCCCACATGCGGCGTAGCTCGTGCCAGCCTGTGTCCAGCGCCTGCAGCCGCTGGGCCAGGAACATGTGCTGGGCGTCCGTCTGGCCCTGGGTCACTTCGGCCCCCGTGGCGCGCATGCGCTCGTAGTCCTCGCGGTAGTTGTCCACCTCGTTCTTGATGGCCTCGTGCTGCGTGAGCAGCTGCTCGGCCTCGGCCATCGACGTGGGGATGTCCTCGGACGCCACGGCCGTCTGCGTGCGCGACAGCCACGACTGGAAGTCGTCCAGGTCGCGCAGGAAGCCCTGCAGCTTGGACGCTTCGCCCAAAGACTCCTCGCGCTTCTTCATGGTGGCATTGAGCTCCTCCCACACGTCCTGGATCTCGGCCAGGCGCATCTGGATCTCCTGGGCCTGGTCCGGGTGCTCCTCGGTCAGCTTCTCTGCCTCCTTCCGCAGATCGTCCAGCTTACCCTGCAGGGGGCCACAGGGCATCATGAGAAGAATTTCATCTCAAAACTGGAACATGGGACTTTACTCTTATACACATATCATTACACATCTACAAGTCATTACAACATTTTATAAAATTCAATTACATTGTCACATTATTAAATAAATTGACTGAAATATTAAAAAAATAAATAATATAAAAATATATGAAGAGTTTGGTTCCAAAACGCTATATCCACCATTTTAATGATTTTTCATAAATATTTTTTTTTTACATTTTGTTTTCCAAGTAATTTGAGTTAAAATGTAATTGGGTATTGTTACTTGATTTATCTTTACTCAATCAAAACAACATAAACTGCAATTTGATTGATATTACCTGAAATACACAATTAAATAGCCTGACATTTTAAAGTTGATGGAGATATAGCTTTGGAACCAAACTATATATATATATATATATATTTAAAAAATCATCATGTCTTTATCCTCCACTTTCTATGTTCATTTTCACTTGATTATTTATCCTACAGTTGTTTAGGTTGCTATGCATTGCCCACAAGCATTCCCAAACATTCCTAACGTATTACTCCAGCTCGGGAGCATCATTTGTCATTGAGCAGAATAACTACTAACTGACAGGAAAGGATATGGTGTCCAGATGCACGTAAAAGTCAGACATTACGCAACAAACTGTCAGTATGTCAGACATGCTGTCAAACCACTAGAACCCCGTCAGCATTTGTCTAAGGCATCAATAGCCTCTGCAGAATGTGATCCTTATCAAGGTGCCATTTCCCTTCAGTCTGGGGAATCTCTAACAAACAACAGTAGGAATCACTGTTAACTTCACAAAAAAATTAAAGAAAAAATGACATTCAGTGGGTCTTTACTTTATTTTACTAAGATGGTGTTGACTTTCTAATGCTCTCTGCTTCTCTTCCTCTGCATGTAACCTCTTTTCACAGTTGAGTCATACCAATGAATATGATAACACAAATTTGCATTCTAGGGAACAAATAAGCCAGTGTAAGCCTGAGTTATACTACTTTTGAGTTCTTCTCACAGGATGTTTCTCAAAGCTGCATAATGTAGTGTCTGGCCTCCCACCCCAGCCCCGCCATGGTGCCATCCATCTTGAGTCAGCTGCTAATGCTCCATGTCAAACTAAATCATATGCTGTCAAAGGAGCATGTCAACACGTCCCACCATATCTAGCAGGCATAATGAGTTCCTGCCACACTGGGTAGAAACAGGCTCCCTCTTTCTCCAGGGAACATTTTGTCTCCGCCTTGGGTTTGTATTACCTGTCTGGCAACCCCTACAACCCATATGTCTTATTCACAGGTCTAATTTAACCTGACGGTCCACGTAATCTGTAGTTCAGTCTGTGGTTTTTTACCTGTACACGTAATGTCTGGTTTAGATGTGTGATCAGCCAGTGTATGGCTAACTTCACCCAGTCTGAACTCTCAGATTTGTTAACGTGAGAGTGACACAACCTTTGGCGTAACTTTCAGTCTAAGGTGTGCTTTACCTGAGAGTTGTGTGCAACCTGTAGTCTCAGGTCACCTGTATGCCTTAGGTAAGCTTCAGTTATCATATGTCAGTCACCTATAGGACCTACATGATATTTGGTTTGTGGTATGTGGTGTGCTTTACCTGCCTAGTCTAAGAAACCTGTAGTTTCAAGGTGTGGTTTACCAAGGTGTAGTTTACTTGTATGACCTAAGGTGTGATTTTCCCATAAGGTCTATGTGCGATCTTGTTTTCAGAAGTGCTTCAGCTGAATGCTCTACATAAACCTGTGGTTCTCAGGTGTGCTTTACCTGAATGGCCTCCAGGTCTCGCTCCATGCCGGTGAGCTTGCGCTGCAGGGCCATGACGCCGGCCAGGTCGTTGCCCAGGCCCTGGGTGGACTCGATCACCTTGGTCTTCTCCTTCATCCACGATTGGATCTCGTTGCACTCCAGGTGGTAGTTCTGGATGTTGAGGGCAGACTCCAGGGCCTGCTTCTTCTGGTCAGCCAGCCGCTGGAACTCCTTCCACCTGAGGAGACACAGGAGGAGAGTAAGAGGAGGAGTAGTTATGGTTTAATAGTTTAGTGCCAGGTCAGCATCTATGGCTATAATATGGCAAAAAAGTATAAGAAATCTAAATAAATTGGAGATTAAAACTACATAGATATACAAATGATACGATTAAATAAGATTCTTAAATCCACATTAGCAAAACAAATCCAGAATTTTTACGTGGTGGTCAAAGGAGTGTATGTGAGTATGCGTGTGTGTGTGTGTGTTATAAACATGTTTTAACGTGTTTTAACAGCATCTATACTGAGTGGAAGTGTGTGTGATTGCTGTGTGTGTTTCCCACAGACCTGTTATTGAGCTGGTCTTGTGTCTGGTTAATCTGGTCTTTGCTGCGGTCGTCGGACTTCAGCAGCTGTTGTGCCACCTGGTTGACATCTGTCACGCGAGTGCCTAGATTATTCATCTCTGGCTCCAGAGTCTCAAACCTGGAGAGGAACACAAATAGAGAAATCAAATCATCCCACAAACATCTCCCCTCCACTCTAAAGCCCAAACACATCATCTGCTCCCCCTATATTAGTCATCCATCACCCCATCTCTTCTCCACGCATACACTTATCTGACACTAGAGGGTGCTATTCGTCATATAATCATTAATCAACGCTGTTTGCCTAAGTCATTGATCTTCCTTTGTTGAGATCAACTTCAATCTCCCTACCCTTCCCTTATCTTCCCCCTCTCCCTCTCTAATCCTCTCCTTCACTTGTTCTTTCTCTCCCTCTCCTTCTCCCTCACCTCTGCTGCACCACCTCCAGGTCCTCCAGCTTGGTGGGGATCTCCATGCTGTGGAGCCACTGCTCCTTCTCCTCCACCCACAGCTGGCAGGCGCCGGCCTCGCTGAACATGCGGTAGAGCGCCAGAGCGCCCTCTAGGGCCCGGCGCCGCGCCGACGACAGCGACTCCAGCTCCTCATATCGTTGCTCGATGGCAGGCAGACGGCCCTCCACCTGATAGAGAGAGAGAGAGAGATAGAGGGAAAGAGAGAGAGAGAGAGAAAGGGAGCGAGGAGAGAATAGTGTGTGAAAAAGAATGACACCAATAAGTGCAAGGAAGTGATACAGTCATAGGAAATGAGAGAGAGATAAGAATTATATTGCAGGTTTAGTTTTGGTGTCAGTCTGTTTACTACTTTGGCAATAAAAATAAAGATATTGCCCTGCCAGTAAAAGCAATCCAAAGAATAATTTCATAAACATTAATGAATGCAGGTGTGTATGAGTGCTACCTGCAGTGTGTGTGTGTGTGTGTGTGTGTGTGTGTGTGTGTGTGTGTGTGTGTGTGCGCGTGCGTGCGTTTTACCTGCGGTGAGCGTGTGAAGGATGCGGGCAGTGCGAGGGCCTGCTCGTGCAGGGAGTCGATGAGAGGGCGGTGGCTCTGGATCTCCTCCTCCACCTCCCTCTGCTTGCGGGCCAGAGTCTGGGTGGAGAACTCGTCATGGCCCACCTCCTGACTAGACACCTGCGGCCCACACACACAACACACACTTACTGCACTGTTACAAGACCAATACTACACACTTAGAATCCCCCTACTGAACAGTTACAACGCAGGTGCGTGCAAATTCACAAACAGGTGAATGTTTGCAAACTGTTTGCCATCAGTTTTCTGTGAACGTTTGCAAACACTCGCCAACAATGAGAAGGTAGTTCTCTGCAAACATGTTGGGAGTTGGACGGAGAGTTACCATTGAGATGGAATGTTTACACAAAATCGTTCAAATCTATCTGTTTAGACAAACATGTTCGCTACGAACGTTCACCTCTGTTCAAGGAATTTGAACGCACCTCTGTTGTAGTACTGCTACAGAGAGAGTGCAAAAGTACTACTACAAATGTATCAGCCCAACACTTCAGTTACTGTTGGCTTGCTATTATGGGCTTCCACAGCGTGGTTGGTGTGTGTGCTGGTGGCGGCAGCAGTAACAGCAGTGTCACCTGTCGGAGTGTCTCCATGATCCAGGCCTCCATGTCATTGGCATCAGTCTGGAACTGGTGCAGGGCCACCGACTCCTTCAGACTCTGTTCCCTGAGCAGGGACGTCTGGGGTGAGGGGTCCGAGAGGGAGGGAGGGAGGACAGTGACCGAAAGTGAGGGACAGACAGAAGAGAGGGAGAAAAAAGATTAAAAAAAGAAGGACAGAGAGCAGTAGAAGGTTAGTCTCCATGGAGACATTCAGCCTTCAGTACATAGTGCTTCTAATTAGAAAAGCCATTACAATCTGTTGTTTTGCAGAGGATTATACATTCATTAAACATTGGACACAGCTGAACAAATTCAGCCCAATGGATCTTCTCTAAGTCACCAACAAATGGCTTTTCTTCCATCTCTCTCTCTCGTTCTTTCTACCCAACACAGTATCCGACTCTTCCTTTCTTCATTCTGCTGTTGCTCCTTCTCTCCTCTCAACCGTCTGTCCGTCTTACTGCTAAATACTCTATTAGCAGATAATCCTCAACTCACATCATCACACACCACTGGGACGGACCTTCATTCATTTCTGTACCTGAGTCCATCCATCATTCCCTGTGCTATTCTGAACTCACTCTCCCTGTCTCTCCAACTCATTCTTTACTCTTCCACTGCTCTCCTTGCAATTATTTTTACATTCAAATTGACTTACTTCACATTTGCATTCATTTCATCCAAATCGAGTCCAGTTGTGGAACAATAATATGTGTCTTATCTCTTCATTATCCTTTTCGTTCCTGTCTTTATATTTGCCATTGTTCTATTCTTTCTATTGTTCTATTTATTTTCCTCCCTCCCCTGCATCCCGCCTCACCTCCTCCAAGTGAGCCCACTGGGCGCGCACGTCGGCGATCCGCTCGGTCACTTCGGTCGCACCGGAGTGACCCTCCCGCACCAGCTGCTCGCCAGAGGCGATGCTGTGGCCCAGCGGGCCGTAGCGGGCGGCCATCTCGTCGCGGAAGGCCTCGTGCTTGCTGAGCAGGTGCAGCGCCGACGAGAGGTCGCGTCCGCAGTCGCCGCCGGCCAGGATCTGCTCCTGCTCGCGGATCCACGCCGCCTCCTCGCCCAGCTCCCACAGGAACTGCCAGAGGCGCCGCGACTCCTCCAGACGGGCGCGGCGCGAGCCGGCCAGCAGGCCCAGCTCCTCGTAGGCCTGGCCCAGCTGGACCTCCTTCTCACTGACCAGTGCGGGGTCGCACGGCTTATAGACTGGAGGGGGAAGGGGAGGGGGTGAGTGGACACGCAAGATTCAGGTGAACGTGTTGCTCTAGTTCAGTGTAAGTGTGTCTCTGTGATTGTTGCATGCTGTATTGTATAGTGTGAAAATATGTTAATGTATGTGTGTGCATGTGCCTGTGTGAAACAGTATGTACTGTGTTTATTCTGTTTCTGAGCCTCCATGTAATAACAAAACTCTACTATTGATGTAAAATGTTGCTCAGTGGCCTATTGTTTTTCTGTATGTGTGTGTGTGTGTGTGTGTGTGTGTGTGTGTGTGTGTGTGTGCAAACTCACTCTGTCCATCAGAGGTGAAGCGCTGTGCATTGGCCTGCACAGCTTTGATCCTCTCGGCCTGAGCGGAGATGTCGGCCTCCACCAGGTTGTGTTTCTGCAGCAGGTCCTCCACATCGTGCAGATGCTTACCGCTGTCCTGACTCTGCAGCCGCCCCTGGAACACACACAGGAAGTCAGCTCACAGAGCAGCATATAACATTCACAACAGCTGGTCGCCATGGTTAAAAACAAATACCAACTCGGGTGCATGTGCCGTCGTTTACTGTTTTAGTGTTATGGCAACATCTCCAAATGCAGTGTCATTTCAGTCATACACTTGTGCAAAGTGGAAACTTAAGCAGTTTGTGTGAAAAATTGTGTGAACGTAAACTCTTTTAGTAGCAAGATGATTTCTTCGGGTTTATGGCTGTTAGAACACAGAACCTGACCCCCACACACACACACACACACACAATAATATCAACATAATGTGATGCTAACATTATGTCATAGTAAACCATGCACAGTAAGTCAAGACATGATAACCATGACTGTCATAAAAACACACCAATAAAGTAGTGCTGAAATGTGAATGTATGTGGCACAATGCATGGTATGAGCAAGGTAGTTCATCTCCAACATAATTCTTAACAAAGTCATTGACACTGTTGAAGGTCGCCAGCAATGTGAGTTTCCGTGTGGGATCCACTTCCCTCATTAACATGATTTCATTGGCCTGCGCTGTGTCTGTGATATACTTAGACACCCTTAATCCTTAGCTTCACTCTTAAACTGTTAAGCTACCCTTTTACTGATGTGGGCTCTATACGTCACCTGTCTGTAGTCTGAATGTTTATGTGCTTTTCAAAAGGTCTCTGTGCTGATCTGTCTTTGACTTTCATCTTAAGCTCTTTTTTGATGCTGTGCACTTTTGTGATGTATGTGTATGTTATCTCCTGGTGTTGGTATCCTGTCATGTGTAAGTATCCTTTACAGCTGGTTTCAGTATCAGATGATGTATTCAAATACATGAAAGTGTACCTTTGTCAACATGTTTCTGTTAAACAGTCCCTTTATGTGTGTGAAGTGAAGTTTATGAGCATACTTTGTATAGCCTTCTGTGTGATTATTGTGTGTATTGTGCTGGCATGTGTGTGTTAGGGTGTGTTTAATTCGTTGCCATGGGTTACCTTCATGTCGGCCATCCAGTCCATGATGTATCTCATCTCCTGCAGGAGGCGCTGCAGGTCCCGGTGGGAGTTGAGGCGCTCGCGGCGGGCCGCCAGCAGCTCCTTCAGGTACTCCCAAAGCCGCAGGACGTTGTCGCGCCGCGCCACGATGCGCCGCACCTCGTGGTAGCTCTCCTTTTCCAGCTCGCGGGCCACCGCCTCCACGGCCGCCACACGCTCGCCGTACGCGCCGATGTCCGTCTCGATGGCCTCGTGCTTCCGCGTGGCCGCCTCCACCGCACCCAGATCACAGCCGAAGTTGTCCTGCAGATAGAGCGAGAGAGAGAGGATGGGATTAAAGGGCTTTAGAGAGGTGGTCGATATCCCAGCTACTGGACTGCAAAGTGAGGTATAAATGTGGTAAATGCAGTATTACTACGCTGCTGCTACTGAAGTGTGCGCACATCAGAATATTACTGAGCTGGAAATGGCCCTCTAAAGACTCTTGTTCATCCATAAAAACAAATGCTTGCGGATCCATCTTAATCTGTCATATTAATTCCCTAGAAATTACCCTGAAATTCTGGCCCGAAGCCTCTGTCCATTTGTAACGGAGAACCAAAATGTTGTGCTTCATCCACTGCCCACTTGAGTCCATAATTAGAACATGGATGGCAGTCAATGTTCTCTCTGCTGTCCTGCTCTATTTTTGACCAGGACAATCTCAAGGAACATGGTGAAATGTAATCATTGTTTCCGATATCTTTCAGCACCTTTAACAATACAATGATAAATGAGTGCTGAGAGAACAAGTTGGTAAGCTGAGCATTTTTTTTAGAAAGCGTGGGGTTGAAGATGCCTCCTGACAGTTTGGGCTGTAGGACCGGCACACTCCGAGGGAGATGAAGGAGAGTTCCATGAGAAAGATCAAACCAGAGACGGTTGATAAATGATTGTATATTAAGGATCTTTGATCAAACTCTGTCCAGTTTGTACACCTCTTTTATCTTTCATTTAGTCTGCTTTGGCTCTTCTCTGATCTCTCCTCCCCCAGGCTCAGCCCCATGTGGTCCCTTCCACTCAGAGGTTTCCTCCAAACGTCTCTCTGAGCCCTCGCTCTCCTCCACCTCCACCCTCCATCTTCTTTTCAACTCTGCCTCCATCTCCCGCCTCCTCTCTTCAAACTCCCTCTTTCTCTCTTCCTCTATCCTTCTCTCTCTCTCTCTGTATGCCCTCCTTCTCTACTCTCTCTTTCTTCCTGCCTTCTCTCGGTTGCTCTCCCTCTCTCTCAATTCTTCTCCTCCCTCTCTACACATCCTGTTTCCATCCATCTCTCTCTCTCTCTCTCTCGTTAGTGCTGCTGAGCTACTGCCTGCCACCTGCATGGCTGTGGCGGTGGACACCAGTCAGCTGGGCACAGAGGGCCTCCAAGCTCCAGGCCAGGCTCCAGCGCTGCCCCTAATGAGGGCCAGTGCCACAGACATGCCCACCAACACACCTGGGCTCTGGGCCCACCTCTCCACCTTCAGCACTGACGCCAGGAGATCTGCTCCCACGACACACGCCCCCACACACACATCCACGGATTGGGAAGCACGGAGATGAGAGAGGGCTATTTTAGGTAAGCAGCACCCTGAGGATGTGTGGGGGAGGCATGAGCTCTGTGCTGCTATTTGCCATAACTGCCATTAAGAGATGAAAAACCTAGTAGACAGAGGGGGAGGAGAGGTATTTTTAGGTTAATGTGAGAACGAGTTGTGGGTTCTTCATTGACTGATCATTAATGTGATCATTAATGTTAGGAGGTACATTATAATAGCATCTCCCACCATTAGTATCTTGCTTTTTGTCCTCACTCTGTGCTGTTACCATGGCAACTATCACATGACAGAACCTGGTTTCTGGCAGGATATGAGGTGTGTGTATCAGGGTTTCCGTTGTCCGGTAATTACCAGACATTGGCCGGAAAAAAAATGAAATGTCCGACAAAATTAAATCTCTCCGGTCAAATTGTCCGATTGAAATTGGCTAATAATCCCGTCCCCTAACGCAATCTGAATTTCAGAATAAGCCTTATTATGTAAGCCTATATTATACGTCCTCTGGCTATGTTTTTAAATGAACAGGCTCTACCGTTTGAAAAGTAGGCTATTAAACAACACGCATAGCCTATGCTGCATTTCAAATAAGAAGCGCACACTTAAAATGTCCATGTTAAACAAATGAGTGAGGCGGTTCAAACATGGCCAGGCCCAGGCAGACTAGCCTTAAAAGTTTTTTAGAGGCCAGACACGATGGATGATGATAAATTGGTAACGTCTGAAGTCTGTCCGGTCAACTCCACCACCCCCAGATAAAAAGCAGAAGTGTCGGGCGTAGGCCTATCTGTCGGAATCAGTGACATTGGAAGTGGAGTTGTGGGGGTGCGGCAGCTCCAAGACACTGTCATTCTCTGTGTACACTGGACATGCAACTGTGTTCTTTACCCAAAGCATACAGTAGGCCTATGCTTTCTCTGTCTATAATCTGCAGGGTTAGGGCCTCCTCGACGAGGAGATTGCTGGTCCGCTGATAATTTCCGGCACAATTAAACTGTATCATTGAACCGTGGGCTAAAAGAAAAAGAAACTAAACATTTCCCAGAATAAGCAACATTTCTCCACTGGAGATAACGTGGGTAGCAGCAACAAACAACGTAGCCTTTTTAAAACAACGAACGAAGCGGACTCTTGCTGTCCATGAAAACATAGATACTGGCTAGATCTTGTTAGGCATGTTTAAGTTAGGCTAATGAACACGTTGCATTCTATACAGCCTGATTATGTCATTCTTTAAGCTACATAGCCTGTCTCCAGTTTTCCTCAATGTGACTAATTATCACTTTGACCGGTACCATTTTTTTCTAGCGGAAACTCTGGTGTGTATCTATATACACTCTCTATGGTGTATGTGTTACAGCTGTGTGAGTTGTTTGTGTGTTGGTGAGTGTGTGCGTGTGCGTGTGTGTGTTCTACCTGTGAGACCAGGCGCTGGTTCTCACTCAGCCAGGTTTCTCTCATGGCCGCCTTGCGGTCGAAGCGAGCCGCCAGCATTTCCAGCTTCTCCTGGCGAATCAGCTCATTCCTCAGCGCCAGCTCACGCTCATGCTCCGCCTTCTCCAGACGCTCCCATGCCTGGTCAGCCAATCACAGCACAGAAACAGATGTCAATCATTTACACTCATGATAAGGAGAACACACCACCATTTTAAAAACTGCAGATAAAATGCAGATATGCATATGCATTAGAGAATATCTCTTCTCAAAGACACTGACTTGTGTACTGCAATGGTGCCCATATACCTTGTTGATGTCAGAGATGAGCTTGCCCTCTCTGGGCATGTAGACTTTCTGGTTGTTAGCCCTCATCTTGCTCTGGATGGTGAACAGCAGCACCTCCAGGTTCCCCTTCTCTGTGAACCTGGGAGTCAAAACCAAAGAAAACAAAACACAAAATAAATAGACAAAACAAAACCTCATAAAACTGGACCTTGCTGGCCAGCACTGGAGCATTAACATTTATACCAGGCTCGTCAGGCTCCTCTCCACTTAAGAGCATGTGGCTGCTACTTTGCATCTGTAAACACCTTTATGTGGACACTTGTGAAAGGGTAAATATTTGTGTAAATATTTGCGTACAACGGTCATATGTTTGTGTGTGTGTGTGTGTGTGTGTGTGTGTGACTGACTTGGGAGGCTTCTCCACGGTGCGGTAGGTGTTGAAGGCCTGGAGTTGGTTCTGCACACCGCTGAGGGAGTTGGCCAGCTGCCGGTCATTGAGCGTGACGATGGTCTGCTCAATCCACTGCAGCAGCTCGGACGCCAGGGTCTCATACTTCTCTATCAGCTGGTCCGCCTCGATGGCATAGTCCAGCACCTAAGGGTGGGGGGTGTACAGACAGAGGGAAAAAGTTAGAGAAGTTATAAGCTGTAACTATACACAATTGATACAGTTGCAGAATTGAATGAAATCACACACACACACACACACACAAACCTTGCCAATCCTCTTTCCCTCAACAGCCAGGGCCTTCATCTTGGAGAAGTAGTGGTAGTATGTGGCCACATAGGTGATAATAGACTTCTCATCAGGCTGGTCCACATTCACATCTGCAGAGAGGAAGAGATGGGGGAGAAAGAGGGAACGAGTGAAGGAGAGGACAGGGGGAACGAGTGAGGGAGAGGGAGAGGACATGATAAGCACACTTACAAGCACCAAGTTATTCAAAAGTCACCTAAGGAAAACTGAGTCCTGCATCTGTGTGTGTGTGTGCGTGTGTGTGTCTTGAGATGCCTGCTGGTCTGCTCCCACTTGCCCTAGGCACAGTCAGTAAGCACGCATATCTTAAATCCTCATCAGACTGTCCAGCATGGGCATGCCTGCCCACACACCCACACACTCACAAAAACACACACACACACTGATCTGTCCACTGCCTTAACTTCACACTTAATCTGTAATTAATTCTGGTAATCCCCAAAGTTGCAAAGAGAACTGACTGACCATGGCTGTGTGCAAAACTCTCTGTCTCAGTATATTATATGTGTGTGTGTGTGTGTGTGTGTGTGTGTGTGTGTGTGTGTGTGTGTGTGTGTGTGTGTTCCTCTTTGATCATATGTGAAGCCTCCATGGTTAAACAGGATTTTGAAGGTATTGGAGGTAGTGTGTTTGAACCGCACCAAAACTGTTTCAAAAGAGCTGAATTTGTAGCATGAGGACTTTGAGCTCAGATTTAACCCGGGCTGGTTGGATCAGTTTGTAGAGTTGCAGGAAACATGCTTGATTTTCCCGCCCATATTCCATCCACGGTCCCCCATGAGTTGTCCAGACGAGTGGTGTGTTCAAATGCACCGGCAGTCTTACCCTCGGGATCCAGCAGCTTGGTCAGGCCCAGCTCCTTCTCAGCCACGTTAAAGGCATTCTGCAGGTTATAATGAGCATTGGAGCGCTTCAAGTTGTCAAAATCGATCAGGTCCGATCTGTAGGCCGACAGAGAGAAAGAGAGAGAGGGAGAGAGAGAGAGAGAGAGAGAGAGAGAGAGAGACACAGAGAGAGAGAGAGAGACACACACAGAGAGAGGGAGAGAAACAGGGAGATAAAGAGAGAGAGGAGATAGATGGAGAGGGAAAGATGCCAAATTAAGGAAGAGCTCAAAGTGACTGATGGACAATAAAAACCAAGGTCATTGGAAGACCACGTTCAGTGTGCTCAGTAGAAAATGCAATAGTGTTTCATTGAGAAAGGGAGTAAAGCAGCATTACACTGGTAGCATTAACTGGCATTAACACTCCTACTAATGAAAGGAGATGTTGTGTGTGCCTGTGTGTGTGTGTGTGTGCATTAATGAGTGCATGTTAATAAGTGTGCCTTTTCTTTTAATGTAAAAGTCAATTCTTAAGTGCAGCAATTATCAAACAGAGACAGAAAGTGCTCTAGTGTGCCACATTCTAATTTGCCCTTAATTGAGATTGTGTAAGATGAGCCTGTGGAAGTGGTGACTTGCATCAGAGGGAATTTTTAATGTGGAGCTTCTGAATGATGCAGCCAGCTCACATCACTGACCTGAGATCAGTTCTCAGTGAGCTACTAATGCGGATTCACTGATTTGATTGGTTTGGCTCTGCTGTGACAGAACAGTGATGGAGAAGGACAGGTGGGTAACCAGGTGGGTAACCACTTCAAAAAACACGTTTTGTCCATTAGACGACACCTAACAAGACCCACCAACAGAGGGAAGCAGCGAGTTAGGCCTGGCTCATGCATTAATGCAGTAATGGAGAGAGAGAGAGAGAGAGAGAGAGAGAGAGAGGGGAAAAAAGAGAGCAAGATCTTTATTCTTCTTATGTAGGTCAACTTATTCCTGCTCCTCTTTGTCTTTCCCTCCATACAGCCTAACTGCTGCTGCCGCGCCGGGCCACTGACTGCAGCACATGTGAATTTAGAGAGGCGGAGAGGGGGTTCAGAGAGAGGAGAGGAGAGGAGAGGAGAGGAGAGGAGAGGAGAGGAGAGGGATGGGGTCTGGACCAGAGACAGTAAATCGTCTAGACAGATGGATGGTGGCTTCACAGCAGCCTTGTTGGGACCAAAAGAAGCCAAATTGCCCCCCTCAAAACAAAGACATAAAAACTAGTGAAAGCTTTGCGTGACGGGAACTGTGCGTGACTGACTTGTGTGTCTCAGCATCCATTTTTGACAGGCTCGGGCGTTTCTAGTAGCCTGCTCACACACACAAAAGACAGGGCTTACAGCTCACTTAAGAGGGAAGGCACTTCAGATACGCACCGGCGGCTTTTAGAATTAGTTCCGTGCACTGGCTGCGGCATTTGCGGAGAGTTCAGCAGCAGCTGGTGATATATCAGGCCCGACAGCTGAGGTGTTTGGTAGGGTTAATAAACTTTAGAGATAGAATTCAGCGGCTGCAGTAGCAGTGGCGGTAACCTGCAACTTATAAAATCTTGACTCTAATGATTATTTGATTTACTGGAGCACTGTTAATGTATTTGCTGAGGGATGATTGACAGTTTTACACCGGGGGCCCACTGGCGAGGGGGAGAAAGGAGAGAGAGATTGCGTGTGTGCGAACGTGCATGTGTGTGTGTGTGGTTGTATTAGTGTGCACATGGTGCTAGCGTGTCTTGTGTGTGCGTGTACAACGGTGTGCTTGCTTTTCGGTGATCTAGCGAAGTGTGTGTGTGTGTGTGTGTATGTGTGTTTGTGTGTATTGATTACCTGTGTTTGTGGACGATGGCGTTGAACGCGAGGCCATCTCTCCAGCTGGTGGTGAAGTTGTGCACATTGACATTGGGATACCTGTAGAGAACACAAGTCTAGTTAATTTTCAACTCAGTGTGTGTGTGTGTGTGGACCATGACTATGACAGTTAAACGCTTTCAAAACATTCACTCATTTAAAGTCTGCATTTTAATTTCTCACCAATCTTCTTTTCTGCCCAAATGCTCTCATCCCTCACTTCTCTCTCTCATCCCTCACTTCTCTCTCCTCCTCCCTCACTTCTCTCTCCTCCTCCCTCACTTCTCTCTCCTCACCTAAGTCTTCCCTCTTCCTCAAGCACTTGTTTGTAATCACGCCATCATCCATCTTCCTCTGCTCTCTTTCCCTCCTTCACTCACTCCCCTTTTCTTTCCCTCCTACACTCTTCACCCTTCACTCCTCTCTCCCATCTTTCTCTTGGTTTCCTTCTTTCTCTAGACATCATCTAGTCATACTGTCTTTTATATTTTCACATTCCTATGCAAATCCAATTTCAAATCTTTACTGGCATGACTTTTCCAAAGCAGTGATGCCAAGCAAAACTATATGTTTGAAAAACACAACAACTTTGGGTTAGGTTTGTGTGTGTGTGTGTGTGTGTGTGTGTGTGTCTTTCCGTGCTCTGCCCTCTCTTACCCAGCAGTCTTCATCTGGCACCAGAGGAGCAGAGCGTCTTTGGCCGACTTCTTCTCCTTGTTGTCCTCTGTTTCCACACTGATGTCCTGGATCTGCACGACACACACACACAGGGACGCACACATTTAGATGACGCGCACACACGCAAACCTCAGCAGCACGGCTGGGCCACCGGGCAGCCCCAGCAGAGGACACGGAGACACAGAACTCCGCTCCACTCATCTGGACATTTACATCTACGCTTGTTCATTTAGCTGACGTACGCTTTTGTCCAGCGACTTAAAAAAAGAAAACAATCAAGGTATAGTGCGAAAGACGACATTAGTCCAACAATAAATAATAGCTTCCATAAGAAATGAACCAGATGACGGCAGTTCAGAGTCCAGTTAAGCCAAGGAATGTAGACAAGAGAAGGACATCAGATAAAACATAAGTCTTTTTCCAGTTTCAAATCTTGGCAGGACCAGAACTTCTAGAAAATTCCACTAAGCAGCTATGACAAATGAGGCCCCTTGTATTTTCAAAGACTACCAGAGGCCATTACGGCAGCTCACCTGACTGGTGGCAGGAAGCCCATTTCTCTTGTCTTTACATCCCTTTGCTGATTGTGAGAATCTCTGGTCTGCTTCACACAAACCCGCAACAAAACCACCGTATACAGACCACAAAGCCCCTATGGATGCGAGTGACTATAAAGACAAGAAATGACCACAGAGAGAGACCTATCCTGAAGACAAGTTAACCGAGTGAGAGTTATCTGAACACGCAAAACCAGCGATGGGCGATATAGACTTAACACTAGATCACCATACGTCAGGATATTTTTGGCATCTTTGTTCTCATTCTACATGTTAGCTGCTCATCTTGCAGTACATACAAACATAAACAGGTCACCTGTATCATCAATTTCGAGATATAATAAATTGTTATCACAGGGAGGAATTCTACCGGTATATAGGTACAAACACAAAATGTAGTCCTATCTCACCCCTAAACAAGAGCAATTTACTGAAAATGACCCTGCCTACAGTGTAAACAGAGCCCTTGCTGCCTATTCATGCTCCTGTTTTAGATGTGTAACTCAATATGGGGAGAGATGCTTTTTTCTGATATGACTGGTGCCGCTGTGCCTTGTCCAGACCACCGCGCTAACTCTTTACACCGACTCGGCAAAAACATCAGAAGAACCACAACAAGCGTGTGTGCGCACGCACGCACACAAACAGACACACACACACACATAACACACACCTCAACGGGAACAGGCCAAGAAACCGATGGCAGCAGGCGCCTCAGCTTCAGAGAGAGGGGCCCTTTGGATACGCATGCTTCTGGTCATTAGGCCGATTTGCTGGGGAGTGTCCACTGTGATTATCCACAGGGCCAGTCACAGAGCCTCTGATGCCTGGCTCCCGGCCACCTCCGTCATTAACAACGAGTGGTCATTAGCCAGGGCCACTCTGCTCTAATCACATATCAGTGTCTGATATTCGGACACCGATATGTTTGCTATTTAATGACAAATAAATTTTACTTTAATATAATTTACTTCTTAATAGAGATTAGTATCTAATAGGGGTGTCACGATTCTCCAAATCCTCGATTCGATGCAATTTTTTTATTTTAAAGTCACGATTCGATTCGATTTTCAATCTTTTTTTCAACATTACTATTAATGCATTCCTTATATGTTATTTACTCTTTTTGGCCTTTTCCTTTTCTGTTTCGGGGGGCTTTTATTTTGAAAGCGTTCCAACCGCGAGGTTGTAATGTAAACAGAACCAACATTAGGCTAAAACAGAGACGTGAACATAGTGAAATGAAACAACACAGAATTATAATTTGATCGTTTCAGCACACTTCGAAGAGACCCAAGGTTAGTGTTCATGGATACTTCTCAATGTGCATTTTAAGCCTTAAAGTAACTTTGGACTGTAACTAGATCATCTTTTCACTTGCTAAGTTGAGTAGGGTAAGTTAGTTTTAATTGACGTGAATGAACGAGTACTTCCACACCGGTGATTTCAAAGTAGCAAGAGGGGCTTTGATTTCGGTAGGTTGATGTGTATATTTTAACTGGCTGCAGCCTAAAATTAGAGGAGTGTTGATGCTGCAGTTCAGCACGTGCGTTTGTGCTTCTTGGCATACATGCTGGATGTGACATTGGGGGTGTGGCTGCATCGTCGATTCTACTTTTAAATTCGAAGTTCGAGATTGAGATGTAATTTCGAACGTTTTCGATATAAAATCGGAATCGTGACACCCTTAGTATCTAAAATGCACATTCAATTGGGGCATTTTTCAAACAATATAAACAAACGCTGACTGGATTCTGATCCTGGATTGTCCATAATCCATGCGTTTATACATCTCCCATGATACGATGGTGTCATCTCTGCCCAATTCTTACACACACATAGACACACACACTTGAACATAAAACTGACTAGTGTTCACACCGTCCAGGCCTTTCCAATTAGTAGGACAATTAACTTGCAATCTGTTTGGATTTGTGTTCCACAATGATAGGACTCTCACACATTCATGTAATTGTATCCTGTTTGATAAGGATATCACATAAATATCTAATTACAATGTCCGTGTAATCCACCACACAAGCCAATCACACTGCATCACTCCAGAGGCGTAATG
This sequence comes from Alosa alosa, assembly GCF_017589495.1. NCBI lineage: Eukaryota > Metazoa > Chordata > Actinopteri > Clupeiformes > Clupeidae > Alosa > Alosa alosa. The sequence goes on along the minus strand of NC_063190.1, from coordinate 13,971,521 downwards.
AGTCTCCAAGTGATGAGGACTCCACTGCACAATCATCTGATCTAATCACATTAGCCACAACAGCCCCAGCAAACTACAGCAGCAATCAATGGAACTGGTCAGCCCAGTGTTTTTCAACAAAGGTATTGCAACATTACTCTTATTGCCCAATGCTCTCCGTTCCTGTGATGGTTTTGGGTCTTTCAAGAGGGGTCTAAAGGCATATCTGTTCAACATGCACTTAGTTTATTAAGTGTTTCTTATGTGTTATGGTTTGTATATTATAGTATTTATTTATTTTCATTAGGCTATTGATTGAATTGACATTGTTGTTTATTATTTATATTCTCCTTAATGTATTTTTACTGTTAAATTTAACTTTGTATTGTTGTTATTTGTCTGTCACTTTGGACAAAAGCGTCTGCTAAATACCATAACCATGACCATTAACATGGTCATTATCTCTCTAGCCAGGGCAAAATGTATAGAGGGATAAATGCTGACCACCAAAAAGGTCATTTAAAAATATTTTTTGAAATATTATTATTATAATATTTATTCAAATCAAAGGCAGCAGTCAAACTGTATCACAACAACTGATGACATAACCTAAATATCATGCATCATCAAACTACCACATTGAGAAATGTGTCAGGGCTTGTATCTGTCCACTAAGGGCTGCTGTGGGACTGACCACCTGCCCATCCAATCGTACCTGGAAGCGGAGGATGATGGTCCAGATGAGTCCGAGCGTGAGGCGGTGGTTGCCGTCGACGATGTCGTGGGAGCCCATGTTCTCCAGGTGCACCTTCTGCTCCTTGAGGAACTGCAGGGCCTTGTCCACGTTCTCCAGGCAGTGGATGCGCATGCGCCCCTTAGTGGGCTTCGGCTGTGGGAGACAGTGAAAGGGGTTAGGACAACACTAGACATATCATAGAGTGGGACAAACAGCATGAGGTGTATTTACTGAGGATGGGAGTACCGAGTCATAGTATTGTAGACCAATGTGTCTCTGGGCGAGTGTGTGTGTGTGTGTGTGTGTGTGTGTGTCCTTGTAATGTAATATATGGATGAACCTGTCGAGGAAAAGTATGCACACACATTCCAATGATAACCAGACAACACTATAGAGGAGACAAGGAGCTTCCATTTTCACAAGCCGGTGAAAATGGAAGCATATTAAAGTACAGCACAGACAGACACCGCTGGAGATTTGGAGAGCGATTACAGACAGAAACAGACATGTGATGATTATGTAAATAACAAGGAGTCCAGCACAGGCCGGAGAAAATAGAATAAGGCTCCCAGAAAGGAATCCGATAAGACAAAGAAGGAAAAAGCCAACAGAGAGAGGTGTGTTGTGGAAGACCACGAACAGATTAAAGGGGGTGCATACCAGAGAAAGTCAAATGGAAGACAGGAATAGAAAAGAAAACCAGAAAAAAAGAGGGAGAGAGAGAGAAAAGGAGAGAAGGAGTGGGAACTGACCAGCTGTTCTCCAGAGAGAACCTCCAGCAGGCGGATAAGCATGCGTCCATCGCGCAGGTCAGTGTAGAGGTCGCCGATGCGACAGGTGACGCGGCCCAGGTGAGAGTTCACCCACTTGGTGAAGGTCTTCTTCTGCACGGCCTCTCGCTCATCTGAAAGACACCAACAGCAGCAGAATTAACATGAGAGCAGCAAGTCTGCAATGCCCATATAGATACACTCATTGCCAGTCAGAAACACACACACACACACACACACACACACACACACACACACACAATAATTTTCCACAGACATACCACTCACACAAGCATATGAGCTACATATATATAAAAGCATATGCACCATAAATGTATAGCATAAAGTTAATGTTAAAGCATAATGTTAATTTCTCATGCTAATGAGTGGCGCCCCTTCAGGCAGAGTTTCTCCTGATCAGGACAAACATCTCATGAATAACTTCAGTCACTGATGTGTCGCTATAGGAACACTGCAGCAACAGCAACATCACAGCAATACAAGCCTGCAATGCACAACACACACACACTAGGGCTGTTGGAACGAATTTCTAAAGTCGAATACAAATCGAATATTTAAAAAATCAATACTATTCGAATTTGGAAATTACTATACGAATGTGGTGTTTTGGGGAGTTTTTTAGCAAATATGTGAAAACGAAATGCTTTTGTCACGTCTAATGCACAATCTAAATATGGCAGAAGCGATGCACCCACGGAGATCACCACTCCTGACCATTTCAGCGATGTGTGGAACGTTTTGGGATTTCCATCAGAAAACGGAAAAATAACAATTAGCCTAACGATGTCGTAATCTGCAGAATATGTAGCAGCAAGCAGCCTGAGTGCACATCTGATAACGCTACACCATGACAAGCTAGGTAGGTAAACAGTCCGAGGACGAGGAACCACGCAGCTAAAGCAGGCAAGAATTCTCCTCTAGGCTATGTCCGGTGCTTTTGTCACTTCTCTGATAGGCATAATGGTTCATGGAATCGCGGTCCGATAGAAAAAAAGAAAGCAAACTTTTCCCCAATCGGGAAATACTTGCTAATTTGGCGTCATCAAACATAGAGGCAGAACGTCTGTGCATAAGCCCGTTTATACAGTGTATATAGATGCATCATACATATTAATAATAGGCAAAATTTGAGCAATAAATATTAAAATATAATTCAATTATTAAAAATAATAATGAATGAAATTCGAATTGGGTTATGGAAGAAGATTGGAAGATTGACAGCACACACACACACACACATACACACACAGTTGTCATGATGCTCTACCTTTCACACACACACAGAGTTGCCATAATGCTCTATCTATCACACACACACAAACACACACAGCTAGACACAATGTTCAAGCACCTGCTCCTCTCCGTATACTGAAGAGAACCCAAGAGCTACCCAGAGCTGCGAAGCCCCATAAATATTCATGCTCTCGTAATTTGTTGAGCAGACAAACAGCCACACAGTTTTCAAACTCCATTAAGGCTTATGTGTCAAACTGAAGGATGAATGACTGCATCAATCAAACACACACACTCCGTCTCCCAATCTCATTTTCTCTCTCTCTCTCACACACACACACACACACACACACACACACACACACACACACACACACACACACACACACACAATGAATTCTAGTGCCACTGCATTCTGCCAGTCTACGCAATCAAGTCCTCCACAAGTGACGAGTGATGACTGCCCTCCCCATAGCGCTCTTTACAGTTCCATACCATTTAGAGAAGTGTGTCAACATTAATGTGTTCCAAACTGCCCAGTAAACGTAAACTGCATGCAAGTGGATGACACGACTAAAGATGTCAGCCTAGCAGAGGTGCCTAGTCATAACACTCCTCTGAGAGCCCATACGTCTGTTTACATTAAAACAATACAGAGTCCAGGCAAATACCACTGCAGTGTGTGTAAGTGTGTGTGTGTGTGCGTGCATGTGTGTGTCTGTGTGCGTACGTGTGTTTGGCATCATGCTCTGGCATACTGCAGTTTCAAGGTCAAACCCTCTGGATCCATTAGGGAGACACACACACACACACACACACACACACTCTCTCTCCTTCCTGGCA